>NW_006159546.1:4190380-4217890 GCF_000334495.1 Tupaia belangeri chinensis | reverse complement strand
CCAGGTATGTTCTTTGGAACTGGTAAGCCCTTTCAGATTTGGGACTCCCTCTTACAGAGAGAGAGAGAGAGAGAATGAGAATGAGAATGAACCATTCTCAGTAGAGTGTAAGAGAATTAACTTAAACTTGCCCGTGGAAACATGCAATGACTTGTAAAGTTTCTGTTTTGATTTTCCTTCATGTTACTTGAACTCATATTCCACTGGCCAATGATGTCATACGGCCAGTCTCCCAATGTGACTGGTTATGTTGCATAAAGGAAAGACAGGACATTTTTCTAAAAACTGGAGAAAATGTAAGTTCTCTTCCTAGGTAAGTAGAAGAGAACATATTAGGAAACAGTAATGGTGTATAGTTTGCCTTCTTGGTCTCAAATATTCACTTAATTAATTTTTCTGTCTTTATACAAAATATATGCAAAATTTCCCACTGGAGAAACAGTGAAAAGCCTCCGTTCAGTCTCAGCAATGGTCTCAGCAAGATCTCAATAGTCTTTGCAACAGGTTCATCCTAAGGAAGGATCTAAAACTTAACAAGAAAAATAAATGAGATTCTGTCTAAAGAACTAAGATGCCTTGATAAAACAGAAATAAAGGGACAATAATGATTACTCCAATTCAGAAGATGGAAGAAGTGGAGAAACAGAGTAATTATTTGTCATTAGTAATGATAAGTCCTAGTCTTCCTTTAGCCCCTATTCCTGGAATTTGGGTAGTGTTTCTCAATCAGGCCTTAGTCCATGGGAGTTGCTTCCATTTTTGTCTTGGCTCTTAATTCCAACTTCTGAAAATCCTTTACCATTATCTTCCTCGGCCACACACACAAAAACTTTGATAATATGATGTTTTTAGGAACTGAGATATTTTCTCTGCCTTCATTCTGCAATGGAAAGTTGGCAGCCAAAGGTTATATGCTTCAAAACAGTGACAATATCGTTTTATTTAAGATGGTAGCTGTGCAATTCACTCAAAAAAAAAAAAATTCCCAGCATTGTATTTATTTGATTCCAGTCCGGCTAGCTGTGCTTATAACTTGACCCACAATTGTCTGTGAGGGCTGCTTCTCTCTCTAAACCAAGGTACAGGTCATCTGAGTGGATCATTCTTTAGGGGGTGCAGCATACTCTCAGTCTCTTTTTCCTTAGACATTCTGTTCATCTGAAAGGATTTTGAGGAAGAGGGAAAGGTGCTTTCTCTCTCTCTCTCTCTCTCTGCTTTTCCCCCTGAAAGAAGTCACTAACAACCATGTCCTGGCTTTTATTTTCATCTTGTGAGTAAAACTTGTTTTTATTCATTTCTCTTCTCATCTCATAAGTCCCGAAATTTCTGGAGTCTTCCTTTTCCTTTATTTTGTAAACCAGCCAACTTTTTTCTAGCCAATTTATTTCCTGTAGTAGCTTGTCAAATGTAACTAATGTCAAAAATTTCACCAGATGGAGTTAAGCAAGCAAGGAAAACTTTATTCAAGACTATTGCAATGGGAGAAAGAGATCAAACTCCACTCTGCTGAAAAAATAAAATACTGGTGGGTTTCTAAATGCTAGAAGGGAGTAATAGAAGAGTATTGATGGACCTTGGAGGGGAGCATTGGCCAATGTGATCAGCCCATCTGTATTAACTAATTGGTGTTTATTAGTCTACCCAGAACAAGAGGGACTCTCTGTCAAAGACTGCAGTTCAAGTCCCATACCTGGTAGCTTGCATTCTCAATTTCTCTCTCTCTCTTTCTATTTCTCTCTGTTCAAATTTAATAATAATAATAATAAAATTAAATAATTTTTGAAGAAAAAAAAAAGATGGCTTTTCAGCCCTCAAGAAACACATTCTGAGTTGTAGAAGATTTACCTCCCAAATGGGTAGAGAAAGAATTTTAAATAGCCCATTTTCTAAAATAAATCTTTAAGGGAAGGAAGAAACTTCAGAGACTTAAAGTTTGAGAGAACCCAGTCTAAAGTTTAGACAAGTTTACAGGAATATTAACCCCTAATTATGTCTTGGTCACCGACAACAACTGTTATTCCAACTCTTCCACAAAATGTACGACTCCTTATGTACAGTTCTACCTTACAAACTACCACTGGCTATAATTTTACAAAATATTTGACTTTTTTTTTGGAGAGGTTTTTGCTATAGGGCACGTGTGCTCGCCAGAAAAACAGAGACAGAGAGATAGAAAGCAAGAAATCATCCCCCGGGGGGATGGCCATGCCACAATCCCTTCTCATCTATTCTCCTCTTGGGAGAGTACACGCACCTGGTGTGAGTTTAAGCCATCAGGTCTGCGACTAGAACCACAATCGACTATGTGGGAGTCCAGCGACATAGCCTTTACGCCAACTATTGGTCCCTATAGTTGACATTTTTAACACATGATATGTCTGCTCTTCAAACATCCAATGAAAGGCTAGCCTTCCCCTTATTCCTACCTTGAGAAGCCAGTGCTATGCATTTTAGACTGATCTCATGAAAGTATTCAATGTCAATTTCATTGGAATCTTATTCAGTTGCAGACTGAACTCCATGGCTTACAAATACATGGTTTATTTCTCATTTATATTTTGTGTTATTAGCTCTGAGTTTTATGTGTCTTGGTTTCACATATCTTCCGGTTTGGAACTTGATATGAATAAGCAGCCCTGTATTTGAGGCACAAAATGAAAACAAAATGGCAAGCAAACTTCCACTTGGAATGCACTTATATTACTTCTACCCACAGTACACTAACCAAGAAAGTCAAATGACCATACCTGAAAATAGGGTCATGAAATAAATGCCTACTTTGGAAAGACTCTGTAAATCAAATGACCAAAAGAAGGGTGATTTCTTTCACAAAGAGGGAGCATAAAATTTTCAAAACAACAATGAAATCTTTTCTAAGAACACACTCTCAGATGGGCCAAGAGGGTCTTAGAATCAGTAAACAGTAACCAGAATTTTAGTTTTAAATTGTATCAAAATTCAATCTTACCAATACTGAATGCTTTACAGAATGCGTCTGCAAAACTCCATGTCATTTTGTAATTGAAAAACATTTGGGAAATCAATTTTTCAGTGAGTAGTTTAATGTGTAAGTTCATTTGAGAGAGGTCTTGGTCAAGTGGTAGTCAGTTGAATGAGCTGGAAAAGATCGGGGAATAGTGTTTGGCTCAAGCCAATTCATTTTATTTTACTGCTTCCATCTATGGGTTCATAAATATTCATGACATTTGAACATGGAAAGGAAATAGGTTCTGCAGAAGTACTGTTATAAAGTAAGTACTTCCTGTAATATTTATTCAAATAATAGACAAAAAAGTGATTGTGCGTAGATTCATGCCAGTTATTTCAACAGAAAAAGTAAACAAAATGTAAGACTTCACTGCACTTAAGGTTAAAAAATAACAAAAAAAAATTACTTCTCTTTGGTGCCAATTCCAAGTTACTTTCTTTCAAATTTCAATGTCAAAATTGAATTAAGTTTCTTTATTGGAGAAAGAAAATCATGGCAGACCATATTTGACTGTGAAGTCCTGTTACGGGGTTAAAGACATGGGTTCATTAATTCTGTTCTGTAGCTTGAGCCATCTAAATTAAGGATGTGGATAAAGCCATCGCCTTGGGGTGATATGTCACAGTCAGTGAGAAAATGGGGAAAGACAATGTAGATCACCAAAGAAGGTGAACACATAAAGCAAGAGATTTGGAAAGAATTCAGGTCTTGAAGTTGAAAGGTTTGAACTGAAAGCCACAGGTTGTTTTTCTGATATATCAGCTTTATACAGTTGGTATGGATTCAATAAAATTGATGTGTATCTCTTCTCATCGGAACTGACATACTGAGGTACTCAGTAAATCTAGCCTCTCAGCCTCACAGAGCAAAAGGAACTAATAAAATATACAGATTTTGATGTCTATTTCAGCATCACTGAACATATGTATCAGCCTTCTATACATGTAGACTATGGATGGTTTAATTTTTCAATAGTTGGTCAAACTTTTTCTTTTATTTTAAATCGACACTTGTATTAGTTGTACACATTTATGGGATATAGTGTGATATTTTTCAGTACACGAATTCAATACATAACAATCAAATTATTGTATGGTAATTTGTGTATTCATCATTCCAACTATTTATCATCTTTCGTGGCTGGGAACATTTAAAATCTTCTTTAGTGACGGGGTGCTGAGGAAAGTTATGTTGCATAGAAAAACATAAAAAAATACATATCAATTTTCCTAATGACCTAATATTTTGAGGTGTACAATGAGTTATTGTTAACTATAGTTTCCCTACTGTGTAACAGAACAGTACAACTTACTCTTTTTATTGGACTATAACTTTAATCCCTTAAATTACATCTCTCCTTTCCCTAATGACACAGCCATTATGCTAACTGCTGGTCCCTGTTGCCTGTGCTTTGATGTCTTATATTCTTCCTCAGGCCAATATCCTAAATCATTTTCCCTGTTTACTTTTATGGTTTCAATGTTAAGGGTCTCACATTTAAGTCTGTGATCATTTTTTCAGCTTCTTTTTTTTTTTTGGAGAGTTTTTCGCTGTAGGGCGTGTACACTCGCCAGACAGAGAGAGAGAGAGAGACAGAGAGACAGAAAATGAGAAATCACCCCCCGGGGGGGATGGCCACGTCACAATTCTTTCTCCTCCATTCTCTTCTCAGGATCTTGGGCACGCACACACATGCGCCTGGCATGAGTTTTAAGCCACCGGGTCCGGGACATGAACTGCGATCGACTACATGGGAATTCAGCGACATAGCTATTATGCTAACTGCTGGTCCCAAGCCTATAATCGTTTTGATTTTTGTATATATTTAGAGGTGTGTGTGTGGGGTGGGGATCTTGTTTCATTTTTCTGTGTATGGATATCCAATCTTCCCTGTACCGTGTATTAAAGAGCCTGTTTTCTCCAGTTAATATTCTTGGCAACTTTGTTGAAAATAAGTCAGCTGTATATAAGTGGTTTATTTCTGTGTTCTCTAGTCTGTTCCATTGGTCCCTACATATCTTTTTATATTGTTTATTTATTATTATTGCTTTGTAGTGTATTTTCAAGTCAAAAAGTGTAAGCCTCCATCTCTGTTCTTTTGCTCAGGATTTCTTTGACTACTTAGAGTCATCTATGGTTTAGATCATGGTTTGTCCCCAAAGTTTCATGTTTTGTCATTTAGTCTTAGTGGGTTGTGATCCGACGTCCCCCAGAAATCCATGTGTTGGGAATTGCTTGTATTGATTGTATTGTAAAAGTAGTAAATGAAAACTTTATTTATGATGTTCCAGGGTGAGGCCTCTGTGCATGATAATGTAATTAGGGTAGGGCCTCAGTGATTGAACGGTGGCAGGTGTACAAGCAGAGGGAATGAGACCAGAACAGCAGAGAGACTCCCGTGATGCAGGCCATGCTCTGCCCTTCTAAAAGCTCTGCCTTCTGCAATTTGTGGTGCCTTTGGACTTTCCAGTCAGTAGAAATGTGAATTATTTAACTTTAAACTTCCATTTCTTTACAATTCATCCAGCCTTACATGTTTATATTAGTAGTGATATTACGAACTAAGACAATGTCTTTCACGGTTCCATACAAATTTTATAACTATTTTTCCTGTTTCTATGCATCATGTCATTGGGTTTTTTTTTTTTTCACGTGCGCTCACCAGAAAGAAAGAGACAGACAGAGAGACAGAAAGTAAGAAATCACCCCCCAGGGGGGATGGTCTCGCCGCAATCCCTTCTCCATTCTCCTCTCAGCATCTTGGGCACGCACGCACACGCACCCAGCGTAAGTTTAAAGCCACCGGGTCCGGGATGTGAACTGCTGTCGACTACGTGGGAGTCCAGCGACATAGCCATTATGCTAACTGCTGGTTCCCCTCATTAGTATTTTAATAAGAATTGCATTGAATCTGTAGATCACTTGAGTAATTTGGATATTTAATAGGATTAATTGAATCAACATCAATGAACATAAAATATCTTTCTATTTTTTGTGTGTTTTCTCCAATTTCTTTAATCAGTGCTTCGAAGATTTTATCGTAAAAATCTTTTATTACTGTAGTTCAATTTTATTATTGGGTGTGTGTTTGTGTAACTATTGTAAATGGGATTGCTTTCTTTATTTTTTGGGGGGGGCTGTTTATTATTTGCTTGTAACAGTACTGTTGAATTTTGTATGTTGAATTTCTATCTGGCAAATTTCTTGAATTTGTTTTTCAGTTCTAATGTGAGACTTTGGTGGGTTTTGTATATATATAATCATGATGTCTGCAAATGGAAAATTTTACTTCCTCCTTCTATTTCAATGCCATTTTATTTTTTTCTCTTACCTATTTGCTCTGGCTAGGACATTCAGTAATACATTGAACAAGGGTGGTGAAAGTGAAGGTACTGCTCTTGTTCTCGTGCATAGAAAAAGAGCTTTCAACATTTCCACGTTGATGATGCTAGATGTGGGTTTATCACATATGGCCTGTATTCTGTTGAGGAATATGCATTTAATACCTATTGTGTTGAGAGTTTTTTTAATCATGAAGGGATGCTGTATTTTATCAAATGTTTTTCTGAATCTATTGAGATAATAATATGATTTTTGTCCTTTATTTTGTTGAAGTGTCCTCTTTAACAGAATTATTTTATTTGAATATCTGGAACATTCTTGGACACCTTAGATAAAGCCTCATGAATTTTATTTATTTATTTTTTTGAGAGAGTTTTTTTTTTTGCTATAGGGCGCGTGTGCTCACCAGACAGGCAGAGAGAGACAGAGAGAGACAGAAAGCGAGAAATCACCCCTCAGGGGGGATGGCCACGCCGCAATCCCTTCTCCTCCATTCTCCTCTTGGGATCTTAGGCATGCACGCACACATGCCCGGCTTGAGTTTAAGCCACTGAGTCCGGGACGTGAACCGCGGTCGACTACGTGGGAGTCCAGCGACATAGCCATTATGCTAACTGCTGGTCCCAATAAAGCCTTCTTGATCAAGGTGTATACTCTCTTTGATATGCTATGATATTCAGTTTCCTAGTATTTTGTTGAGGATTTTTGCATCTTTTTTGCCAGAATTATTGCCTTTTTTCAATCATTGCAAGTGGAAAAGATGAACATAAACCTTCTCTTTTACTTGGATTGTTCTCCAAAATAGATGACAAAGTTCTGTGATAAGGTGCTCACAGTTCCTTGGAGAAGGTAAACAGCAGGAAACTGGTGAAAACGGGAAATTTGTGTGTATAGGGGATGCCTGAATCAAATATTCTTTTTTTGTTGTTGTTTATTAGTTTTGGAGAGTTTTATTTTTCTTTTCTTTTTTTGCTATAGAGCGCGCGCGCTCACCAGAAAGACAGTGAGAAACAGAGAGACAGAAAGTGAGAAATCACCCCCCGGGGGGATGGCCATGCCGCAGTCCCTTCTCCTCCATTCTCCTCTTGGGACCTTGGGCACGCACACACACACGCGTGGCATGCGTTTGAGCCACCGGGTCCAGGACTGGAACCTAGGTCAACTACAGGAGAGTCCAGCGACATAGCCATTATGCCAACTGCTGGTCCTGTGAATCAAGTATTTTATCATTTGAAAAATATAAGGAGATTTTACTGGCTATGAGTTATTTTTTTTTAGATGATAAAGAAAAATCTTTGTACTATTTATTGAAGTATATTTATCATTTATTATTATAAATAAGCTTTAAAATTTGAATCAAATACTAGCTATGATTATAGTATTGTTTCTAATTATCCTCATAATCGTACATTATTGTGAGTACTTTAACCATATAGTTGGGAAAATTAAGTATATTAATGTAAAAATGATGTTTTGCTTCTTGTAAATAAGTTTGCCAAGTCATATTTACCTTTGTGAATATTAAAATAGCAAAATATGAGTCCCTTTTGTAAAAGAACTATCCTGGAAGGAACTGCTGAGCATTTGCATGCTGCATTTGTTAGTACTGGTTAGAAAATCATTCTTCTTGGCAGGGAGGCTAGGGGGAAATACAAGATAAGTATATTTGTCTGTTTTAACATGCCCAAAACCTCTTTGCTAGTGCTCTGTCTCTCTCTTTAATTTCCCTCTCTCCCCTCCTCCCTGCCTACCTTTTACTCTGTATAAAACAGAAGAAGGGAGAGGAAGAATAAATTGTGCATGCATTATACATGAATAGACACTACATGAAGGGTCTTGCTTTATAAACACGGAAAGGACTCTTTTTTTTTTAAAGGCAGCACTGTTTGCACATACTTGAAACAATATGGAAGACATTAATATCTTAGGAATTCTCAGCAACTCAGTGACTTCTGAGTGTATGTTGGGCAGTGATGTCATCTGAATTTTCTTCTTCCCAAGTATTTGGAACTTAAGCTATTTGCTCATTTATGCAGTTGGTAAAACAAGAGAGTTATTGTTTTCTTATTTATTCTGGTTGTTTAATTTTGATTTCATACTTCATTTAGCTTTAAGGCACAGAGAAATGAGCTCAGGTTTCCTGAAGTCATACAAATGTGCTGTGCACTGCTTTGAGCACACTTGTACCCTAAAAGTTTAATAATAACAGTAAGGAATGTAATCATTCCAGTTACTTAGAACTCACTAAGTGCCTGGGTACTGTTCTAAGAGTTTATAACTATCGGTATATTTTATCCTTACAATAATTTTATCATATAATACCATTTATTTATTTATTTATTTATTTATTTATTTATTTATTTTTGAAGAGGTTTTTGCTATAGAGCATGTGCACTCATCAGAAAGACAGAGAGAAACAGAGACACAGAAAATGAGAAATCACCCTCTGGGGGGATGGCCATGCCACAATCCCTTCTCCTCCATTCTCCTCTCGGGATCTTGGGCATGCACCTGGTGTGAATTTAAGCCACCGGATCTGGGACTCGAACCGTGGCCGACGACATGGGAGTTCAGCGACATAGCCATTATGCCAACTGCTGGTCCAAGTTTTATCATATAATATGAACATCATCAATTTAAAGTTTCTTTTGTGAGAGAGGAGAAAGTGTGAGGTAGAGAGAGAGGGAGAGAGACCTAGCATTGGCCATGCTGTGATGGATCTCTGAGCCTTCCAGTCAGCCTAGATCCCAGGGGCACCCCCAGGCATGCCTGGCATGTTCAGGTCAACCTGAGATCTGAACCCATGGCCTTCCTCTACGTCTCCAGCATCACACAGCAGCACTTGATCACCTGATGACTATGGTTGGGCCCCATCTTTATAGATGTCGATACTAAAGAAGAAAGCTTTTGAGCAATTCATCCAAGGTCCCCTAGCAGATAACTTGCAGAGTTGTGATTTGAATGCAGGTATTTTGGCCTCTAGAGTTCATGCCTTTTATAGCTGTAATGTGCTTTTTCCATGCATGTGCTGCATTTATTCTGGACTCATATCCTCTGCATCTAGAAAGGTCCCTCCATGTTGCTTGTTATCTGAGAAGCAACTCTATATAAGATCCTGCTCTTCTTGACTTCTTCAATCTGATTCATGCTAACTCTATTTCAACCTACTGAAACAAAATTCAATTAGCAGAGATGGTCTTTTTCCCCCTTACTTAAATTCAAATGTTTTGAAGAATAAAATAATTAGTTACTATGATCTCTATTAAAATGTTAATAGTATGACTGGGAACAACAGATGGCATAATGGTTATGTTGCTGGACTCCCACATAGTTGACCTCAGTTCAAGTCCCAGACCCAGCGACTTAAAACTCATACCAGGCACATGTGCATGTGTGACCAAGATGCCTAGAATGGAATGGAGGAGAAGGGATTGCAGTATGGTCATCACCCCTGGGGGGTGATTTTTTGTTTTTTGTCTCTCTGGCATGCCCATTTGCCCTACAGCAAAAATCTCTTGAAAAAAATACTAATAGTATTGTTAATGTTGAGTGTATTTGCTGTAAGATTGGGGAGACATTAATTTGTATAATAATTATAAAATTGAGGCAAAGCCTGAAATATTCACCAGCTGATTATTCGTGGAAATACTCAGGTTCCTATGCTAAGTCCTTTATAATCTGCAATTTCCCAATCATCACCTAATATATTTTCTTCCATTCTTTTTTGCAGACTAAATCTAGACTTCTTCCTTCTACTGACCTTTCTTCACATGTATTCTTTGTCCTAAAAATACCAGTAGCTCAAAATCACACAAACCTATCCAAATTCAGCTCTGTCTTGAAAAGAGGGAGGATGGAGAGCAACCTGCATCAGAACCATTTAGGAAAAAGAGCATTTGAGAAACAAAATGAAAAAACCCAAGTGGAGTTTTCAGAGAAAAAAGGTTTATGTTCTATTAAATAGATTTCTTAAATAGGAATGTAGAAGTATGATAAAGTGTATAAAATCAAAATACATATTCCTATTTTGTGATAGTGAACCCCGAAGTATAAAAAGAGAAATATCTATTTTCCTATTAAATTTCGCTACTTCAAAGAGTTCCCCCCCACATTTTAATGATTCACAAAGTATCTTAATTAATATAATTACTGTCAATAGCAAGTTCAGCTGATGTATACATATCTGTGAACACATTAGACTTGACGTGAAACTCTGAGTAGAATGAGTATACTATAAAGTGGCACTGAGCCGATGCTATAGAGCTCACTGCAATAATTAAATAGGTACTTTTAAATTTCAAGAAAGCCAGTTTTCATAATTCACAATAAATACAAGTTTTTAAAAATGCTATGAGAACTTTGCTTAAAATCGTGGTCGACTGCATGGGAGTTCAGCGACATAGCCATTGTGCTAACTGCTGGTCCCATATGATGCCTTCTTTATATATTTGAGTTTTTGTCTTTCCATTTCTGTTGCTACATGTGAACTAACTTGGAACATAGGAGAAAGAATAATAAACCTCCAGAAGGCACATGCTTGACCCAAATGTTAATGTGTGTGTGTGTGTATAAATATATATTAGTCTTCTATCAGTGCTGTACAAAATTTTATATCAGGTATTTAAAAATATCTTCTATTTTATAAAAACAGTGTTTGCTATGATCTAAATTTACACAGATACACACACACACACACACACACACACACACACACATATATTAGTCTTCCATCAGTGCTGTACAAAATTTTATATCAAGTATTTTTTAAAATCATCTTCTATTTTATAAAAATAGTGTTTACTATGACCTAAATTTACACAGATCCTGTATTTTATGAAAATTACTCTCTTTCCCAGAAAGTAAATTTGCACATAATTGTTTTCATTAGATTATAGAACGTGTTATGGCTTGTTCAAGGACGTTATATTTTTATCTCCCTTGGAATGGATAATAATGTAATTGAGTAATTTATCTGTTATTGATCAAGTGGTTCCTTATCATGCTCCCCTTATAGAAATATATTTTGACTAATGCACTATATATTTTGACTGGGGGAAAACAAGAAGGAAGAAATTTATAAAACTGAAAGATGGCCACATAATAAAAGGAGTTAGAGGGCAGACAGCACAGCATAATGCACCTGGGCCCACATGCGAAGGACCCCAAATCTCACTCTGGGGCTTCTCTCTGCACGCTGGGCTTGCACGTGCATGTCAGTCACGTAGACTCGCTCAGGCTCACAATGGACCACAATGTGAAGACTCTTGGAGGTCACTCTCTCTATCTCTGTCTCTTTTTCATGGAAGAAGTAAACAAATAAGCTTTAAAAAGGGTCCATACAGTGCTATTATCTATAAATATTTTTATGAAATCACAGGAATTGCAAAAACATAGCCTGCTTAAAATCTTCTGTTAATTCTGTTAATTCATATAACATTCTGTATTCACCATATTGATTATTGCGTAAGGGAAACTGGAAAAGTTAAAGCTATTAAAACACGGCACGGCTGTACCTGTCCTGAGAGAAAAGCTACTGGAGGTTGGAGGATTGCGGCATGGAGTCCATCTCTCTGTTTCAATGCCCATGATTTTGGGGGCCAGCAGATGGTATAGTGGTTACATTACTGGACTGCCACGTGTCCAGCTGCAGTTCTAGACTCAGACCTGGTGGCACACTTTCTCACTTTCCCTCTCTCTCTCTGGCCAAATTATTATTAATAATAAATCAAAAAAAAAAAAGAGAAGAAGAAGAAAGAAGCTCATGCCTGGCACATGTGTGTGTGTGCCCAAGATCTCAGGAGGAGAATGGAGGAGGAGAATGGAGGAGAAGAGATTGTGGATTGTGGCATTGCCCCTGGGGTGTGATTTCTCACTTTCTCTCTCATTGTCTCTGTCTCTGTTTCTTTCTCTAGTGAGGGCATGAGCCCTAAGACATAAACTTCTTGAAAAAAAAATAAAACAAGTATTAAGACACCCTCTGACTTTACTTCACTGCCAGGATGTTTTATGAGCCATGAGTTCATTACTTTCAATGATGGTTTGGGATGGATTTTTAGAATTTTATCTCCTGATACTTAGTTGAACAACAAAAAAAATGTATTTGCCCTTGTCTTCTGAATGCTCACATGGCCTGTAAACAAAAACGTAAAAAGACATATTTAATCTTATATTTCAAACCTGAAATTTCCTTTTGACACGTTGACACTAAATTTTCAACTGGACCTTATAAAAATCGAAAACATCTTTTCCCAGAAAAGAAACACTTTCTGTTAACCTAAAGTCATAGCATTATAATTCTTCAAGACCTGAATAGAACGAAAGATTATATTAAGCATCTAGACATTGGCCAAGAATTGGAGTCTGTCTATACAAGTTGAAGCATGCGGGTGCCAAGCTTTGGATTTCTCATGATCACGTCTCTACCTACAAGTGCATCTCTGTCTCTTGAGTCCCTCTCTTCCCCTACTCTACACAAACAGAAATACAGAATTACACAGCCTCCGTGAATGTCCTGGGAGTGCAGCCTTTTGTGTGATTCTCCAGGTTTACTTAATGACTCTGCTGTTCTTTTCTATATTTCACCTGCAGCCACTACAGCTGTTAAATTCCTCCTCCAGTGCCAACAATTTTCCATCGCCATCTTTCGGGATGTGCTGATTCCCATACTCTGTTGCATCTCTATTCTAGAAACACATCTCTAAATGTCATCAGTTCTCCTTGATTCTACTTTTTCACCAATTCTACACTGTGTGACCTGTTTGAATTGCTTCCTCTGGTGGAGTTTGAACTCCTGAGCGTGTGGCTGGCTCACTGTCTCCCAGTCACCTTCCTTTAACCAGAGTTGCTATCACATACTAAGAATGGGATGGATCATCTATTGGGGTTGAATTTTATAAAGAGATAAGGTGAAAGTTTTAAGAAAGCAGTTAATGGGTGAGAAAAAGAGTAAGCGAAAGCAACAGATTGTTATCAAGATAAAATTTTATTCTAAGGAAAAAAACATAAGTAAGTTAATTTTTTTTCTGTTTTTGCTGTAGGGTATATACTCTTGTGGGAGAGAGAGAGGAGAGAGAAAGAGAGAAATCACCCTCCAGGGTGGTCGCCCTGCAATTCTTTCTCTTCTAGTCTCCTCTCGAGATTGTGGGCATGCACACACATGTGCCTGACATGATTTTCAAGCTGTCAGGTCTGGGACTTGAGCCTTGAAGCTGGCCTCCATGCCACTGGCCCAAAATAGCTGGTAAAGCTTTTTTTTTTTTGTAAGAAAGAAAATTTTTACTATAGGGCTGATGTGCTTGCCAGAGAGAAAGAGAGTCAGAAAGGGTGAAATCACCCCCAGGGGGATGACCACACTGCATCCCCTTCTCCTCCATTCTCCTCGGGACTTGGACACATGTGCGCTTGCGCCTGGAGTGAGTTTTAAACCACTGGGTCCAGGGCTTGAACCACAGTTGACTATGTGAGAATCCAGCTATGTAAACATTCTGCCAATATTTTTTAAGGCAGCATCTAAGTAATTGTTGCAATACCATTGCAAAGTAAACCATGGCTCTTACATCTTTTTTTCTTCAAGAGAGAAATTTTTGCTATGGAAATTTTGCTATAGAAATTTTTGCACACACACTGGTGTGTGCACCAGAGAGACAGAGAGACAAAAAGTGAGAAATTACCCCTTGGAGGGTTGGCCACTCCACAATCCCTTCTCCTCCATTCTTCTCTCAGGATCTTGGGCATGCATGCACATATGCCAGGCATGAGTTTTAAGCCACCAGGTCTGGGACTAAAACCGTGGCCAACAATGTGGGAGTTCAGCTATGTAACCAGTATACCATCTACTGGCCCCATTTCTTCTGGTTTTGAAGTCTAAGACTTGATGCTTGGAAACAGTGTTTTCAATATTAAAGCAGTCAAACCCACAAGTATATTTGAATACTTACAGTGTTATAAATGTGTGAAGTGGATGTGAAATATTTAAGTTGGCAGAAGTACAATGAAAGAAATATGGAAACAACTACTAGGAATAACACAATTTTTAGAGGAGGCACAGGAAAAACTCCAAGAGTATTTAGAGGAGGAATGGATTGTATCCCACAAAGAAAATAAGGAAAGGCTTTATGGTAGAGTGACTGTTACTAAACCTCTATGTGTCTCCGTCCTTCATCCATAAAATGAGGATAACGATCGTATCTTCCTCCGTGTCGTTAGTGTAAAATGAACTGATAAATATCATGCACTGAGAAGTGCTGTTGACACAAAGCATATGCTCAAAGTTACTAATATCCTTACTATTACTTCTAATCTCGTTGCTCAAGGAGACTTGGCAAGCACAGTATACCATTTCACTTCAGAGAGAAGTGTGGAGAAACGAGAGATTCATTGTATTTCAAGAAACAGTAAAGAGTATAATTTGTGAGAAAACCTAAGCTCTGAAAATGGGTAGAAAGATCTGACACCACTGGTGTTTATAAATTTCTTTTCCTCTCTTTTAGACACTTTTTTGATATCTAAAATCTACCTGTTTTCATGACATATTCCTCACTGAGAAATTTTAAACTGTAAATATTACTACTTCATTGATTAGAATCTTTTATATTGCATCAAGAATACAATTTTATATTAGAACCTGTTTCCAAAATGTCATTTGTTCAGAGTGTGCTTTGTCAAATTTAAGACTATAGGGTTAAATTTTCTAATGAAAGAAACATTTAAAAAATCCTTAATTACCACAAGTAAGAAAATTTTTAAAGGGTTATTAGATGAAGCTGATGATGGATGACTGTAATCCGATCAATACATTATTTAACTTTAGTATTGCTTGTTACTACCTAATATTTTGTAAAATTACACCATTCCACTTGTTCACAATGTGGATTTTATTCAGGCAAAATTTTCCATGCAAAAATTCTAGTTTGCATCACTTACATGCATATATACATATGTAAATATTTACACGTTTTATTTGAAAATTTTTATTTGAAATTTTTGAGTGCTCTTTTTGGATCAAAGTTTTCCAAGTGAGAATAATTTGAATCGTAAGGGAAATGATCCATGTTGACAATAGCCATTAAAATTTATTTAATGTTAAATGGTATTTAGCACTTAATTAATATTTAATATTTCCTTTTCATTATATCCTTTGTGCTTTTAGTGCCTTTGATCGATGATGCACAAAACTAGACTCTAATCCACTGTCCATGTCTCCCTGTTTTAAGGAGGTTAGTCATTTGAGTGGTAATTTCTCTTTATTATTGCTATAGTTTGACTATACCCTCCTAAATTCATTTGGTGATACATTGTAATAAGATTGAGAGGGTGAAAACTAATCTAGTTATCCTGTTGGTATAAGGAACCTTTGGGAGGAAATTAGTGAGAAAGTGGTCAGTGCAGGACCCCCACGGTGACTGAGTTCTGGTGGATGTGTAAGGAGAACTGCCATGAACAGAGACCACATGGAACACAGACCATGCCCCTGCTCTCTGCAAGGCTGTAATCCAGCCAGAAGTAGCCCAACAGGAGGGCCCCTGGACTTTCAACCTCTAACCTATGAGCTGAAAAAGTCTTTATTTCATAAATCACACAGGTTCAGATATTTCCTTTTATTAGTCATGGTCATCAGCAATTTCTTTCAGTTTATTAGTTTCTTAGACTCCCATGACAAAACACCACAGGTTGAGTGGCTTACATGGATTCCATGAGTCTACATATGTGTATGTCTATTCATTTTTATTGTCTTTTTTTTTTTTTTGAGAGATTTTTGCTATAGGGTGCATGTGCTCACCAGAAAGACACAGAGAGACAGACAGAAAGATAGTAAACGAGAAATCACCCCCCGGGGGGTTGGCCATGCCTCAATCTCTTCTCCTCCATTCTCCTCTTGGGATCTTTAACACTCACACACATGTGCCTAGCATGAGTTTAAGCCGCTGGGTCCAGGACTCAAACCGCGGTCGACTACATGGGAGTCCAGTGACATAGCCATTGTGCCAACTGCTGGTCCCTTAACTTTGTCTTCTTAGCTACCTTACAAGGTCTTGACACATCATGATCATACCCACAGCCTCTGTCAGCCAGCCAGGATCATGGATGCATTTGTAGGCATGCCTGCTATGTTCAGGTCGACCTGGAGTCCAAACCTAAGGTCTCTTCCTAGAATTGCACAGTGGTGCACTACTGCTTGTGTCTCTGCAGCTGAGCCGTTTGGTGCATTTTTATTGAATATTTTATGTTGTCTTGATAAAGAAAAATGTAAACTAAAAGATTAATGATTGATTCTGAAGTTTTTATTGATATATTCAAGCAGTTTTCATGAATGGTCATAATGTTTTGTAAATAAGTTAACAAAATGAACATTTACTCATGTGTGTGTGAAACACACTATCTTGAAAAAAAAAAAAAAAGAAGATTGGGCCAGCAGGCAGTGTGGTGGCTAAGGTGGCTGGATGTCATGGGGCTGACTATGCAGTTCAAGTTCGAGTCCCAGACCAAGTGACTGGAAGAACACAACAGGTGTGAGCTAAAATACCAAGGGGAGAATGGAGAAAAAAAAGATTGTGATGTGGCCATCCTCCTTAGGAGATGCTTCTTTTCTCACTTTCTCTCTCTCTCTCCAGTGAGCTCACATGTCCTATAGCAAATTAAACATATATATATATATATACATACACATATGTGTATATACACACACACACACACACATATACACACACACATACATACATACACACACATATACATTTGTTGAATAAATTAATCAAAATGATTGGAAAAGATTTATGCAAAGTTAAGAGTGGTTGTGCTATTTCTCTGAATTTCCTTCCAACTCTTTAATTTAAAAAAAAAGTACTAATAAAAACAAACAAATGTTTTTCAACAGAGATTTTCTGTAAAAAAATTAAGTGAATGCAATGCCCCAAACATTATCCTATGTAATTAACTTTCTTCCTTTGCATACAAATAGTACAAATTTCATAACTACTTTGGGGAACTAAAAAAAATAGTAATATGATAATTTTTTGTGTTATAGATCATTGTTC
Organism: Tupaia belangeri chinensis; assembly: GCF_000334495.1. NCBI lineage: Eukaryota > Metazoa > Chordata > Mammalia > Scandentia > Tupaiidae > Tupaia > Tupaia belangeri. The sequence goes on along the minus strand of NW_006159546.1, from coordinate 4,200,526 downwards.
TAATGAGTAACCTTGGAAAATTATCTATGGGAATGCTGCACCTTTTCTTTATTTGAATATTTGTCTTTAAGTAAGCCAAGCTTAAAGAGAGAAACTTCTTGAAACAACCAAGAATGAAAGACAATGTGATTGGTTGGTTCATTAATTAGAAGAAAAGAACATAGCATTTCACTTGTAATTACTGTAAAATCAATCTTGAAAGACAGACAAAGAAACTACACATTTAAAGAAAAAGTACACAAACACACACACACACACACACACACACAGAATGAAAGAGGGTGAAAGAAAGACAAGACAGTATATATTAGAAATATTTGAGTGGCGACATCCTCTGGAGGATATTTAAAATTCCACATTAACATTTAAGATAATTCCATATGTTCATGAAAATACTGCAGCCTAAGAGGGCAATTAGTGTAAGGGCAAACTGAATTCAACTCCGCTAGTCTCTCTAAAAGTGTAATATTGCTATAAGTAGCATCACTTTAGAAGGAGTACTAAACAATAGCTTGTATCCACTTGAGAGTTACACTATAATTTTAGTACTTGGCAAATTGGCTGTGAGAGTGTGAATTCCTGTAATGTGAACATTGATCCATACAGAAATAGGGCCCCAAACTAGCTGGAGTAGAAGGCATAGATTTAAATCTGAATTCTCAGAAGAATTATGTAAGTATAATAAGAACATTAAAGGGAAAAATAGAGACACACAGATATTTTTAAAGAGATATGGTCCAGCTGGTGGCAGAGGTTAAGGTGGCTGGATCCCATATGACTGACTGTGGGATTGCAGTCCCAGACCCAGAACCTTGAGAAACACTGGACATGAGTGTGTGCACACCCAACATCTTGAAAGAACTGAGGGGAGGGGATTGCGATTTGACCATCCCTGCTGGGCGGGGGGGCGCTCTCTCACTTTCCTTCTCTCTCTTTCTCCAGAGAGCATATGCACTCTATAGAAAAACAAAAACAAAAACATAAAAGACATTATAGGATAATTAGGCTGGGAAAGAACAGCAGCTAATCATGGTTTGGGAACACATATTTGAATTAGAAATGCTATAGAATGATGGTATATATATTTTCTAAGTCATAGCATATTATACTTGTTTATATTGATGGAAAAGATAAGGCATTAATAGTTTGTTAATTTATAAAATCCTTCAAAATACTTCCTTAAAACCTCACTACTGTATTCTGAACATCTGAGTGATCGTCAAATAGGAAATGTCTCTCTGCCTTCACAGAACTTACGGAACTTAAAACAGAGTTTGCTAAACATAATAAATCAAATTCCAAGTCTTTAATAGCATTCAGGTAGTTACAAATACTAAAAAGAACAGGGGCACAACAGAAAGGATAAAAAAAATAGTGCATGTTTCTATTGTTTAGTTGAGGAATTATTAAATGATGTGGAAATTTTGGCACAGTACCTAGCAGTCATAAACATCTACCTATTGGAAGCTACTCTTATTGGTTTATTCCTTTTCAGTAGTACCAATAACTAGCTTTCTGTGGACTAGGTACTTGGGATCTGATTAAGTTTTAGATATTAGGAATTCAAGGGGTATTAATAGCCAGAATACATGCTATGCTATCTCTAGTGGGTAGATATTTATGATCCTCATCACAGTGATAGTCAAGAACCAGATCAACTGTTGAAGAATGGAATCAGAAACCAGGGGTCCTTTTACCATTTTTGCTTGCGTCTTGGCATGTGGCTTTGTCTCTGGGGTTGTAAGATGGCTACTCTCTCAGCGGACCTTTTATCAGGAGTCTAAGTAACAAGATGTGGAAAATACAAAATATACACAGCTTGGCCAGCTAGTGGCATGCTTTTAAGGCATCTGGATCCCAAATGGCCAACTACATGGTTTGAGTACTGCACTCAGCAGCTTGATAAACACACTGGGTTCATATGAGTGCCTGCCCCAAAAATCTTAAAAAGGGAGAGAAAGGAAGGAGTAGAGATTGAAACATGACCTTCCCTGATGGGAGAGGTACTCTCTCATTTCCTCTCTCACTCTGCCTCCCTGTCTCTCTCTGATGAGTGCATGTGCCCTCTAACACATTAAAAAGAAGAAGAAGAGAAAGAATGTCTGTTGCATGAGCCAGTTTGGAGACTTGCGTGTATATGTGTGTTTGAAGAGGGAGGTGTTTTAATTAGGTAAAGCAAGAGCTTTCCTGAACCTATGGACCTTGTCTTCTTTTTCACTGGCTCAAAATTCACAAGGTCTCTTGTAGTTCGGAGAACTCTGTTATCAGGACAATTGTACCCTGGATAAAGCTGTAAAAGGAATAGTAGAACAGAAATTTGCTGAGCAGCTAATTGTGCTTATCACAGAGTCAAGAACAGTTCTTTACTGTGGGAAAGCCCAGTGACGGAGAAAGACCCCAGAAACCTGCATTCAGAAATTCAAATAGGTATAGGACCAGGAAGTAGACAAATTTAAGTAGAGTAGGTTAGATGGCAAATTAAAGACTGCCACAACTAAAGATAGCAGTAATTAATTACCCACCTCGAATGGATTGCTGCTTGAGATCTGTGGACGCAACAAACTTAGCTCTTTGGCTTTTACAACAGAAGCTAGATCTGGATATTAATTTTTCCATTTTTTAAATGATAAATTAGATTATTCTTTTTTTATTTATTCATTTATTTACTAGCTTTTTGCTATGGGGTGTGTGCACTCACCAGAGAGAGACAGAGAAAGTGAGAAATCACTCCCTAGGGGTGGTGGCCATGGCACAATTCCTTCTCCTCTATTCTTCTCTTAGTATTTTGGGCACACATGCACACACACCCCATGTGTTTCTCAGTCCAGGACAAGGACTATAGAATTGGCAATGTGGGATCCAGCACCTTAACCACCATACCACCTGCTGGCCCAACATTGCTATTTCTTAATGGGAGAAAAAAGAACAAAACAAAACTTATGTATGACCCATACTCAATACAATTTACCTCTGATGTTTATGTTTTGATGTATTGAATTATGATAAAGTCTTCTACAGGACTATCTGCAAGATGCTATGAGAGTTTCATGAACAGAGGAACTTATAATGAAAGACTGGTTTTCCCTTCATAGTGTATGAAAATACAGCAAATCACAGATAAATCTTGATAACAGAGGGACATAAGTAATTATTTTTTTCAATGCCTTTATTTTATACATGAAGAAACTGAAGCCCAGAACATGAAGTTACCATCAAGGGCATAGAACAAAGTTCTAGAATTCAGTTTCCTCTTCCTACCACAGCATGCTTCTTTATAAAGTCAAAGGAGAGGGTTGAAACTCACAAGGCAGTTGACCTAGTCCACTGGGCTTGTGATGCAGAAATGATAGATAATGTTTTAAACATGCCTGCCAATTTGCCACAGTGATAATGCCTAGGAAGAAGGCTTTCTAGAGATTGTGAAAATAACTCAGTTGAAGGCTGTTTCACAGCCTTTGAGTCAGTAATTAATTCTGCCAACCGGTAGGGCTAGTGTCCTTCTCAGGAGGTCATGTGGCCGCTCATCTTTTATTAAGATTTTACGAGAAAGAGACAAGTGACCCCCAAATAAGCGCACCTCAAGGACTTTCTTATCACAGCCAGGCGTTTGCATTGGGCTGTTTCCAAACAATCCCATCTCCAAGTGAATCTGTTTCTGAATCTTCAGAAAAATGCAACGTTGGAGGTTTTTGAGTCATTGAAAAAAAAAAAATCCCAACTTTCCAAATATTTATTCTTAGCATAGAATAAGCTATATTTATTTTACTGGGTTTGCTCAGGCTGGGAAGGCTGTAATAGATTGTAAAAAGATGTTTATTGTAATGGCTTAAATGAAGAAAAAACTGTTGGGGCCCATAGGTGGTGTGGTGGTTAGGGGTATTGGATTCCCACATGACCAGCCATGGTTCAAGTCCCAGACCTGGTAACGTTCTTTATCACTTTCCCTCTCTCTATCTCTGGTCATATTGGAAAATAATAATAAACAAAGTTAAAATAATTCTTAAAGAAAAAACTGTCAATTTACAACATCTCACTTTTCTTATTTTCAGGTTATTGTTAGTAGTTGCTTTATCCAATTTAATTGACCCTTTTGTCCTAATTGATGAGAACTTTCATTCCGTATCTTTTTTTTTTCCAACATGGTCAGTTTTGCTTTGAAACATATTGAAGTTATTTCAAAAACAATGACAAAAAAGGCAAGAGGATACTTTTATTAGTTAGATACTAATTTCTTTTAAGCTGAATAGTTCTTCATCTCCTCATTTCTAACTCAGCTGGAGCCTCTACTCTCTGTTTTTCAATTTGATTGTTCATTTAGTTCATCTCTTTTTAACCTTGCTCTTTACAAAATACTGGTATAATTTGAGAGTTCATTTGGTTTTTCTGTCTCTAATCTCCCAATTTATACTAAGTACAACTCCACCTAAGCCATCCTTGGCAGCTGTATATCTAGCTGCTCTGTTTTTTATTTTAACGTCTCCGGGGAAGAAGCTTCCATAAGCTCCCTTGGCAACCAATTCTAGTGTTTAATGGAACATGTCCATTCATCTATAATAATATTTGTAATTATACAGCACATTTCTTCTGAGTAGCTCTTGGCATTTTAGAATAGTGTTTCGATTCCCAAGACATTTCTAGAAGTAAGTGGTAAGCTTCATGATGCTCCTAGAGGGCACAAACAATGTCTTTATACATGTTATATTCAGTGCTCAGGACATTGTGAAGAAATGTTTAATAATCAGAAGAGTAATTTTACAGATGGATGGCTTGGGAGAAAGTGGACTGAACTGGTGCCCACAAAGGGGAAAACGTGAGAATTTCTGACTTGTGTTCACCGGGTGCAGCAATGCCCTTTCATAAGCCCCCAGTACCAACTCTGATGCTTTGCTTAGAAAATAGACTCTTCTGTGGATTAAAAAGTAATTATACAGCACATTTCTTCTGAGTAGCTCTTGGCATTTTAGAATAGTGTTTCGATTCCCAAGACATTTCTAGAAGTAAGTGGTAAGCTTCATGATGCTCCTAGAGGGCACAAACAATGTCTTTATACATGTTATATTCAGTGCTCAGGACATTGTGAAGAAATGTTTAATAATCAGAAGAGTAATTTTACAGATGGATGGCTTGGGAGAAAGTGGACTGAACTGGTGCCCACAAAGGGGAAAACGTGAGAATTTCTGACTTGTGTTCACCGGGTGCAGCAATGCCCTTTCATAAGCCCCCAGTACCAACTCTGATGCTTTGCTTAGAAATTAGACTCTTCTGTGGATTAAAAAAAAAAAAAAAAAAAAAAAAAAAAAAGGCAAGCAGTCCTGTCCAGGCTCTTTGTACACAGTTCTGATATTACACAGTGAGTCAGTGAGTTAGAATTTCAAACATTCTGCAGGTCAATCAACTGCAAATGAGATTTAATATTAGAATCTTACTTTTGAGTGTCTCTTTTCTCAGGAATCCACTAGCTTTATCTCACTCCCCAATATAATAAGCCTAAAAAGGAAGGCATAAGCAAAGTAGGTAAAGCAAACTATTTCACTTGGGTTATGGTTAGGACAATTCCACAGACACCACAATCCAAGTTACCTTGAAAAATGTGTGCTGAGCTCCTATAGATGTTTGTGTGATCGTAAAGGCAAAACACTCAAATGAAGAAGGATCTTACATAATCATTAATCAATGCTTATGGTGGTCAATGGTATAGCCATGAGTCTTAGATGGCTGTGATTGACAGCATTCTGTGATAAGGGGAAGAGGATGACCTCAGAGTCATTAGGGGTCAGCATGGTGGTCAGTGAGTCCAGCAGTGTTGAACTAATTAAGAGTAAGAGAGGAATTTATTTGGACAATAAGGGTGTCTATAAGAAATCAATAAGTATCGATACCATCTCGAACTATGTTAGGTGCTTCATGTCAGAGGTCCAGTCACTTTCTACCTCTCTGAGTTCATTTCTTTAATATTCTCTCAGCTCTACATTGAAACAAATGGATTCTTTGTTTATTTCATAATGATATGTTAGTTAAGCCTTCCCTAGAGTTCTGAAACTTCTAAACTTTTGCCACTTAACAATTTTCATCTCCTTTCAGGTGGGTCCTGGTGACTCTCCACAGCACTATTAGGTAAATACATTGGAGATGTCTGGTACATCCTGGATCAGAAAATATGATTGCCTTTTATAAAATCAGGAAATGGGGGCTAGCAGGTGGCATGGTGGTTAGGATGCTGGACTCTGCCCACGTGGTTGACTGTAGTTTGAGTCCCAGACTTGAGGTCTTGCTTTTTCACTCTCTCTCTCTTTCTGCATCTCTGATGAGCACATGTGCCCAATTGCAAATTAAAAATAATAATAATTAGACATAAAATGAAACAAAGACTTTTTTCAAAAGCAGGAACTGTTTGAGAGCATAATGGTTTGGTTCAAAGGGCATGAGGAAAAATTTCAGGAAAATTATGATGACTCACTAGGAAGAATTCATTGGAGGCAGCTAGCTTTACTTACATGATATCATAATGGGCAGTGGTGTGAAGCCTTGTTCTTGGGAGAGTTTGCATCATTCATTTGTAGAGTGGTTGCTGCTGATGAAAACACTGTAAAATGTCATGCTGAAGAGAGAGTGTGGGGACACGTTTAAGAGAGAAAATCTGAGGTGTGGGAACATGCTCTTAGCAAACACCACCAGCTCTTTTGGGGTTTGGCAGAACCTTGTAACTTGTCTTTCCCTGACCTTGGCTGCAGACAGAACAAGGGTGGAAATTACTGGGGGCATTCCAACAGACACATCTGATGGACTTCAAGAAACATCTTGACCCCAATTAGTAAAGTCCAATCCCTGCTCTGCATCTGAAAGGTTCTTTAGCCTTCTCTGGGTGTGGTGGTACACTCCTTATGGAGAAGTTCTTTAGCTCCTTCCTCACACTTAACAGCTAGTTCTCTGCATTAGAAAAGAAGATGAGACTTTCTCTTGATGGGATTATCATCAAGGGATACACCTGGCCAGGTATGACTAAACCCTCATAGATTTGTTAATTGCTTCTTATTGTCTGTAACCTGGCAACCAATCTATGAAGTATCATGAAACATACATGTGTAATGTCTCCTTATACTATAAATGAAGACGTCCAGTCCGTCTGGGCGGCACAAGTTGCTTGGGCTACCTAGTCTCAGTCTGCCGTTGTCCATTTCTACTCTATGTCTTTGTCTCATTCTCTCCAGTTCCCCGGTCCTGGCAAGATGGAGGGCTTTCTCTTTCTTGTCCTCTTTCTCTTCCTCACCAGCAACCCTCTGATCATGATTCAGCCAGACCCAAGCCCTGGGGGGACGCCAACAAGAGAGCACTGATAATAAGAAAGTATTTACTGAGTCTTTAGTATAAACAGTCATGGGAAGCTCTATTTATTAATTTGGAAGTCTTTAAATTTCATTAAAGATTAAATTTGACTATGTTTCAACATTGAGTGGCCTGTGTTCAAAAAATTAGTTGATTCAAAGTAGATTTTTTTGTGGGACTTGGTTGATTCAAATTATGCAACTAAGCCAGTTTATTAACTATTTTCTTATATTGGACATTATATTTTTAAAAGTAAATGTGGGATGAGCAGATGGCATAAAATGGATATATTGCTAGTTTCCCATGTAGTAGGTCATGGTTTGAGTCCCGGATCCAGAAGCTTAAACCCATGCTGGGCACATGTGTGTGCGTGTCCAAAATCCCAAGAGGAGACTGGTGTAGAAGGGATTACAGTGTGGCCATTTCCCCAGGGGGGTAATTTCTCACTTTCTGTCTCTTTGTTTCTCTCTGTCTCTCTAGGGAGGGCATGCACCCTATAGTAAAAATTCCTCTAAAAAAAAAGGAAACATAATCAGATTTTGAAAAATAGGTCTGCATTTGAGATATTTATATTTCATTTGATTTTCTTCAACTCTTGGAAAATTTAAGATGAATTCTGACAAGCATGATGGTAAGTGAATGTCCTTATATAAAATAATAATAGAGGAAAAAAAAGAGAAGAGAATGATAGATATGGGGAGTGTATGTTTTTGAGGGCACTTCAGAGAACTTATGGGAAAGTGGAATTAAAGTATGAGTTTAGTACAAAACATTTTGAAATCCATGTGTAATATTTTTATGATACACGTTTTCCATGAACTTATTGAAGGACCCTCATATATACGTGAGAAAGACACACACACACAGAGAAAGAGGGCATGTTTGAGTGTTCATTCCAGCAGGCTCAGTTTTGAGTGTCCTAGACAGAGATGCAAATAGAACTACTTTTACCATCTCTCTTGGCAGCGTGATTCATGAAGCTCTTAAGTACCTTTCTGAAGGAGAATCTCTTACTGAACAGAAAATATGATTTCGCTCAGACCTGTAGTCCCATACTCTGAAGCATCAGAGATTCTTACAGTGAAATGGGGTGAAGAGATGTTTCATAGAGATATGATTGGAAGAAAATATTCATGATTCTCTTCCTACAGGTAGTGGTGTAAAGTGATTCTTCTTGGGAATGTCTGCTTCCTGCTGTTGTAGAGAGGCTGCTGCAGAAAACACTATAAAAATGTCGTGCTGAAGAAAGGTCACCGAAAATAACAATCAAAGAATTATTTTTTAAATGACAGAACTAATTACTATTAAAATATACAATTGGACCATTATGGGCACGTCTCATGTTTTGGGTTAGTGTTCACATAACTCTGTTAGTGAAGAATTAATATAAGTGCAAAGAAAAGGAGCCTACATTACCACGTTGTTGAGCAATAGGACTAAGCCTGAGATACAAGCAGTGTGTGGTCCAAGTTTTTCATATCCCCAGACTCCAGAGGGTGAGAAACATATTGTGTGGCATATTGAAATTCACATTGTAACAAATTCTTCATGTTCTGCCCAACACGCTGAATATCCATTCTATATGAAATATGGTGTATATTAGCAAAACATAAATTGAAATACAAAGAAACTACTGATTTTGGAAATGAAATGTATTCTATTTTCCTAATTATAGTCTCCCTTGAGAGATCCAAGCCATCTATACATGTCAGTGATCCGGTACCAATTTCTTTAAATTGAAAGGGTAAGAGCAGAACTCGTGTGGGTATTATTCAAGTACTAGGATGCAGATGGAAATGGAAGCATTCTACCTGATTGACAATCTCGGTGCTGGGAGGAGAAGGGTTAGCTGTCACCTACGACACTAATGAACTATTTGGCTGAATAAATAGAATCTCTGTGTGCAATGCAAAGTATGTTGTTTTGAAGATTATGTTCATAATTAGATGCTGGTAATAATATTTGACAATCCTGTATACATAGCCTAAGGCACATCAAATAAATAATGAACTTAGGCAAGTAAGTTTCAAGTGTCAGACAATGAATCTCATCAAAATCCTAGTTTTATTACTTTCATGCTGATGATATTGACTAGGTAATTTAACCCAATTAAACTTTTGTTTATTATCTGAAAATTGGGACAAAAATGCTTTCCCTACGGATCTGCTCTAAGGGTGACTCATAGCGTTCACAAGGTACATAGGTCTATGCCTATAGCTTGCTAGGAATTTGATAAATGGTAGTTATTTATTTATTTTATTCTTCTTTTCTTTCTTTCTTCCCCTTCCTTCCTTCCTTCCTTCCTTCCTTCCTTCCTTCCTTCCTTCCTTCCTTCCTTTTATTTTCTCTCTTTTTTCTTTTTTTTCTGGACAGAGAGATTTTTGCTATAGGGTGTATGCGCTTGCTGGAGAGACAGAAACAGAGAAAAAGAAATCACTCCCCAAGGGGGATGACCACAATGCCTTCCCCTCCATTCTCTTCTTGGGATTTTGGCCACATACGCACACACATCCAATGTGAGTTTTAAGCCGCTGGGTTTGGATCTTGAACTGCGATTGACTATGTGGGAGTCTGGCCACATAACCATTACACTATCTACTGATGCCTATTTTATTCATTTCTTCCCTGAGTTAGAGAGAGAAAACAAGTGAGGGAAATGGAGAGCACCCCAACAAGGTCTTGACCCCACGATTTGCCTCCGGCCTCAGTTAGCCGGAGACCTTAGGCATGCATGCACCTGGTATACACAAGCAGGTCTTTGGCCATAAACCTGAAACTTCTCACATCAATTAACCTTGCAAAGAGTTGAGTTTTACTGCTGAA
>NW_006159546.1:4177314-4190358 GCF_000334495.1 Tupaia belangeri chinensis | reverse complement strand
CCATAGTCTGTCTTCAAATTATCATTATTTGTTAATCAAACTCTTGAAAAAAAATCTTTGAAAAGTACAATTTTTTTTTGTTAAACTGAAAATACTACACACTAATAGAAAGCTTTGTTGAGATGAAAACTCTTCAGTGACAAGTGAGTTTGTATATTGGTTATTGATTTTACACCCTACTATGCACAATTACAGATGTTGGCATTCAATTTAAAGTTTGATAGATCCAAAATTTATACTAAACAACGTACAAAAGTTGAAATCATGAGGCCAGACTATGGTGCATCCATAAAACCTCGGCAAGCTTGACCCATATGGAAAGATTCCAGGTTCCATGTAGAGACCTCTCCAAACACACTGGGCATGTAAAGCATCATGACCCTACTGGGGTGCAGACTCTTTGTCTCTGTCTCACTCACTCATGGAGGAAATAAATAGATTTTCAGAAAGAAAATTGAAATCTGGAGAACTTAGAACAGGTAAAAAAAAAAAGTATTATTATTATGACGATAATAATAAAACTAATTATGACTTGGGACCAGCAGTTGGTATAATGGTTATATTGCTGGACTCCCATGTAGTCGACCGTAGTTCAAGTCCTGGACCTTGTGCTTAAACTCACTCTGGGCACGTGTACCCAAGATCCTGAGAGGAACATGGAGGAGAACGGATTACGGCGTGTTCATCCACCCTGGGGGCGGGGGGGGGCGTGATTTCTCGCTTTCTGTCTCTCTCTGTCTTTCTAGTGAGCGCACATGCCCTATAGCAAAAACCTCTCCAAAAAGAAAAAAGAAAATGAATTATGACTTTTAAGAGAGAGTTGCTTTATATTTGAAGATAAATTTCAGTACCCTAAATTTCTTTCTCTCTACTGTACATGGATTGGAGTATTTCGAAAGTAAAATTTCCAAAAAGATAATTAACTAAAGGAGGCAAATGTAACAGCAATGACCAAAGACTTTTGGTATATATTTTGTTTTAAAAAACAGACTACAATTATTAAATTTATCAATATACTAAGTAAAAATTTTAGTTTATTCATTTACAAATTCAGTAATGCCACCAACACATATGGGTGACTTCTTTGTTCAAGGTATGAACAAATGATACGGGTGATGAGTGTAAGTGAAACAAGAAAATCACAATGTGAGGGTAGACGCTTGTAGAGAAAAGACATTCATTTCTTTTGTCGATAGTGTTCTTCAGGTACAAAGTGATTATTCATTTGTAGCCACTTACGATGTCACTATGTTCTGACTTTATTCCATCATCTCTTCTTTCTGTCTCAAGAAACTATTTTTGTTTGTTTTGTTTTTCTTTTTTTTTGTTTGTTTTTCTCTAATCTTTGCGGTTATTTATTTTGAAAATGTCAGGTTCTAGCCTTGTCAGCACATGGAGAAAATATGAACATCCTAGTTTCCTAATCCTGTTCTCTGAACCTCGCTGCATCCAGCGCTGGCATGTGAGTTTTAAGCCTTCTCCTCTGTATTTCCCACAGCACGCAGAATAACCCAGCAGTGGCACTCCTAGATCTAGATTCTAAACTTCTTCCATGTCAACACTGTCTCTTATTCCTTGTTGCATTCACAGAGCCTGCCACAGTGGGAAATACCCCACCTTCAGTTAACGTACATTGGAATCACTCTGGTAACTACTTCTCATATCTTTGATTCTGTGGCTGTATTAAAATCTTTTTGGTGCATCTTCTTTCTAAATTATTTTTTCTACATGTTTTTCTGCTATGGTGTTATGTGTGTTGGATGAATAACTATGGAGTCGTTGGAAAAATCATGACACAGTTTTGCTTAGAAAAGTACCTCATGACTTTTGTGATGACCCAATAGTTGGCCAAATAGCTTAGTGAATATATTTTCCATCTTTCTCTATAAAAACAGGTGTTTTTCAGAGGGTTGTTCAAAAACTAGGAATATACAATGATCAAACAAACATAAAACTTGAAATATACAAATGCCTTATATATGTGCAGGTGGAAGGAGCTTGTCCCCTGGCTTTTAAGGGAACTGGTCATTAAGCATTGCCCTTTTGTGACAATTTCTGTTGAATCATTTGGTGTCATTTTCCAAGTTTCTTTCTCTAGTTGTTTTCCTGGTGACAATTGTCGTGTGTGTGTGTGCATGCAGGTGTGCATGTGTGTGTGTTTCCTGGGTGCTTTTTCTTGGGTTTCTCTGCACTATGAAGACTGGGTTAAAAAAGTCTCACTCTTTTCTTTAGTCTTTCCGTTAATTCTACTGTTTCTGAGCTGTCTCACTATCAATTTGTATTACATTTGGTGTTGCAGTTTCACACCTCCCCAGGGTTCTGCAAAGCTCAAGAGCTTCCTCCTTTGCATGAGGACTCTCTAATCTTTAACTTTTATTAACTGGCTGTGTTAGTCATCCGTGTTCTATTCTTTCTCTCTTCAATAAATTTCAAGTTTCGTAAAATCTCCTGGGCATGTATCTTCCTACAGTTTAATTCCCTCTGCTCTGATCATTTTATACCTTTTATTATTAGTGGTATTAGTTTATTAGCTTTTTAATGGGTCCCGGGAGTGAAACAAGGCAAATGTCTATGTTGCTCAATTTTACGTATTACTCTAGATTCTCTACCGCTTCCTAATGTTCAACAAATTGTGCAATTTTTAGAGCATGTGGGGAGAGTACAGTAAAAATCACAAATATGAGATTGGACATAAAATAAGGAACTTCTCACATACTCTGACCACAAGTGAGAATTTTATTTACCACTTTTCTCAGGTTTTCTGCTGCTGGTGCTACCTCCACATCATTATGCATGGTAATGATAAACATAATTTACATAGAGAGAGGTCAAATGAAATTACTTGTGAGCTATATTTTCTGTCTTCCGTACTGGCTAAATTGTTCCCAAATCCCTATATGTCCTTGTTTTTGATTCAGCTTCCTGTTAGAATTTTCTTAACCACATAAGATTTTCAAAGACATATTAGAAAGTATGAAATGCAGATAATGAAATAAATCTTATAGTCTTGGACTAGCACTGTGACTTTTTTTTTATTATTTTTGGATGATGTGGACTATTTTCAAAAAATGCAAATAGCTGATCTCAAGATTGGGGCCCAGTCTACGGTTCAGGCTGAAGTTTGCTCTTTATTCCCATAGAGATTAGTTGTGACAAACAAGATATTTGTTTGTTTGCTTCTAATTTACTCATCAGCCCAGTCTACTTGACTGGAGAAGAAGCCAATTAACATTTTAGGTAGCTACACATTATTCTGTTGTAATAGTAGATGGCAGATGTCAAATCTAAGTGACACGTTCTTCAGATTTGCTCCACGGATACAGCGTGACACTTTTCATATGATGTCCCAGGAAACCAATAGCTGGCTTTCTTTGTAATTTGGTCATGGGAACAAGGAAAGCTTTGTCGAGCTCTGGCCCTTCGCTTCATTTCCAATGTGCCAATTCTGACGACAGTGACAACATACTTCTACTCTTCGACAGTTTGTCTCATCTCTTTCTAAATCTACTTTCCTTTTGAAACTGTCGCTTCTGAAAAAGCTTTCTTGTGTCTCCACAATTATAAAACCAGCGTGCCAGTACAGTTGCGTGACAGTTTTGCATTTTCTCATCCTGCCTTATCCGAAAGGACACCAACCCCTGGCTACAAGCTCTACCTGTGAGGTCCTTATGTATCTTTTAATTTCCAGTAAAAGTGCTCTTCTCTCTAAAAACATTTCTAGTACGCCCAACCAGAAATAACCACCTGCTTATAACTGGCTTGGGAATATTTGGTAGATCTTATAATTTTATATTATAAATAATAAGCAACTTATCTGATACTCTCTTCTGAATGACAAGCCCATACATATTAAAACCTATGTTATTATGATGGTAGCTCCCCTGTAAACAGAACTTGGGAGAGGCAGGCCTTTGCCTGCAGAAATAGACATTGTATTCATTGAGATCTATTAGTAGAACTGCCACTGGAAACAGAGATTCAGAATAAAGTTCACTTGAACAAGGTAGAAGTTCACTTTGCACTCCTGTGAAAATGGCACTGGGGTCATGGTTCTTTTTCAGGGTGTCAAAAGAACCCCAGAATCTTTCTATCTTTTCACTTTGCCATTTCAAAGGGGTTGTGTTTACTTGCATGGCTCAGTAAGGTTCATCCCATTTATTCACGATAGTCAAGGGAATGCATAATGAGACGGTACCATCTGGAATGTTCACTGGTCACTTCCTTTACACACCACTGCTCAGAACTTCGTCTACGGGCATTCCTTGCTACAAAAGATGCTGGGAAATGTAGTTTTCACTCTTTGATGACCATATGCTCGGCTAAGCATTCAAATACTAGAGGGGCCAGCAGGTAGCATGGTGTTTAAAGGAGCTGGGTTCCCACATGGCAGACCACGGTCCAGATCCTAGACCTGGCTTTCTCACTTCTCTCTCTTTCTTACCCTATCCCTCTGTGATCAACTTAAAATAAATTAATAAATAAATAAAGTCAAATACTCTAAAAAGTGGCCAAGAGTACAGGTGAATAAATCTGTTTCTCTCACAGACATGTTATATACTAAAGAACTCTCTGGAATCCTTTGCCATTTATTTTACATGAACTTATATAGATAATGACAAACCTTAGATGGTAGACTAGAAGGCCAATTGAAGAATGTATGTAATTGATGCCTAAATATAGTGTAATTATATGTAACGGATGTTTGACACAAGATCACAAAGAAATGATGCATTACTTAAATATCTCCTGGGCCAACCACGTGGCAGTAAGGGTGGCTAAATCCCATAGGGCCCACAGCGCAGTTCCAGTCCCCAACGCTGTGGTTAGAAAGACATGATGGATGTGTGTGTGTGTGTTTGCATTCCCCCCAATCCCAAAGGATTGTGGCATGCCCATCCCCCTTGGGGGAGGTGCTTTGTCACCTTCCTTTTCTCTCTCTTTACAGAAAACCCACATGCCCTCTAGGAAACTCAAAAAAAAAAAAAAAAAAAAGAGGAAAAGAAAGAAGCGAAACATTGAAGGGACACTAAAATAAAAAATTATCTGTTGATGATACTGTGTATGGTACTATTTTAACTGGACTAAAATACAGTGTATTCATGCTGGAAAAACTAATTTAACAAGCTGTAATTATATACAGTGATTTAATGTGTAAAACTAATAAAAATTAACATTAAATAAATTTAAAAAAAAAGATTTTTTTTTTCCCTGTGAATTCCGGCTTTCACTGTTCCTCTTTTGTCTATTTAAGTGCATATGTATAAACCTTACCAATATTTGCAGAGAATAAAAATGCCAAAAAATCATAGAGAAGTGTACGGAATATTTTGTGTAGAGGATAAAATTTTGTCGGCTTTGTAAAATGCACTGTATGAATAAAATGACTCTGACATGTAAAATAAAAGATTTGGTTAAAGCTATTAAACTCTCTTTTCTCTATTTCAGTGAGATGATCCGATGAGCAGCCTCCTTTTGTCTTAGAGAAAAGAAGAAAAATATGAAAATTGCACTGTGAACAGAGAGAGGAGAGTTTAGAAACATGAAGGAAAAGTGGATGTATGAAGTATCTAGGGATGATGGAAAAGACCCTGCAGGGAAACGTGACATTTGAAGAATTACATGTGATCTAATCAACAGTAAAAGGAAGCTATGATGAAGTTAAAAATGTTTTCTATTCATAATGAATTTGTTCTTGCACCTATGTGTAGTGGAAGTTTCTTTCTGTACACATTGACTTTCCTATTTCTTTTTAAAAAGTAATTATTTAATTTTATTTATTCATTCATTTTTTTTTCTCAGTTTGACTAGAGAGAAAGAGAGAGAGAGAGAGAGAAAGCGAGATAGCAAGCCACCTGGTGTGGACTTGAACCGCGGTTGACCATGTGGGAGTGTTCAGTGCCTTAACCACCATACTACCTGCTGGTCCCCTGACTTTTCTACTTCTAAATGATTTTACTAAGTCAATATACACCATAATACCTCTTCTAATTCATTTCTTCTCTATGTATTTGGAACATGAATTAATGAAAGTCCAGCATCAGACTTTTTCAATACACCCTGTGGACATAGTCAATTACCAGGTGACCCTAGAGGTGAGATGAGTGTGCATGCCCATTTCTCAATTTTGTTCATCTTAGGAGTAGCTTAAAAAGTTCAAATATGGATGTCTCTTACCAGGAGAAGTCAGATTTAGACAAATATACCATCTTACTAATGATGATTTTGAAGAATTTATTTGGAATTTTTATTTTCCTTTCTCGCTACGTGCTACGGAACTCATTTCTTCCTATGAGTCTGGTTACTTGGCAACAATGTCCTTTCTTCTTAAATCTCAGCAAATACTTTTAAAAGATGACATGATTGTGAAAACTGCAATCTGGAAAATAAATAGACTGAGTTTTAATAAGGTGGCCTAGTTACAAAGAGATCTGCAGTCTATTTAAACTATGCATCATCATAGCATCAGAGGTTCAGAGAGCCCGGGGCAGCCGGGGGGGGCTTAGACGTTTGTGGGGTCAAGTGTTCACACTACACAGATGAGGAGACAGATCACCGGGTTAGTTTTCAGTTCAATATTTCATATCCAAATCAGAGCATGCAGAACGTAAGAAGGATGGCAGAGTGGTTTCTCAAAGCACTTATCATTGTGTTCAGAGGCATATGAGCACTGTTGAATTTATGGTTTCCTTTCTATTTCTTTTCTTTCCTTTTTTTTTCTTTTTCTTTGTTTTGTTTTCAATAGGGTCCATACACTTGCCAGAGAGAGACAGTGACAGAGATAGAGAGAGAAAGTGAAAAGTCTTCCCCTGGATTTATGGCCACACTGACTGCAATCTTTCACCCTCACTTCTTTCTTGGGATTTCTGGCACACACTCACAGACACCTGACATGTTTTTAAAGCCACTGGGTCCAGGACTCAAACCGTGAAGTTGGTCATGTGGGATCCAGGTGCCTCTGTGCCACCTGCAGTTTTTCTGAATTTCCCATAAAGTAAGCTGGGGGTTTCATTCATCTGTTTTGCTTTTTGTCTCAGACAACACAATAGTGTACAGTACTACTTCTATGAAGAATAAAACATTCCTGTCTTTATGGGAAAAGGTAAATTCCCTACAGGAAATCGGCATGTTAAAGAGACCCCTATTACCAGACAGCTCTAATTAAATGTCATGTGGAAATCTCAAATTCAACATGTCTAGACCAAAGCTGATTTCCTGTCTAAATTAATTGTTCAGGACAAAAAACAAGATGTCATCTTTGAGTCTTTTCTTTCTTTCTTACCTTATATCCAATTTATCAGCAATGCTTATTAACTCTTCCCTCCAGCTACATCCTAAATTCTGCCATGTTTCACAACCTTCTCTACTCACACTGGACTGGCTGAAGACTCACCGTTATCTCTGATCCTAACTGGTTCTTTCCTATTCTTTTTTTCACTGAGAAGTCAGCATGCTTTTTTTTCCCCCCAAAAATAATTCCTTTCTTAGTGTCTCCCTATTCTAATAGGATAAATACATGCACACACAGGTAAAAAGCTGGAACCATGGAGAGGCTGTGGACAACAAACAGCAAAAATCATCTCCAGGGATGGGGGGAAGAAATAAGGCTAACTTCACTTAAACTTTTTTTTTTTCCTTTCTTTCTTTGGAGAGCTTTTTTTACTATAGGGCGCGTGCGCTCACCAGACAGACAGAAGGAGTCAGAGAAACAGAAAGCGAGAAATCGCCCCCCAGGGGGGATGGCCACACTGCAATCTCTTCTCCATTCTCCTCTCGGGATCCTGGGCATGCATGCACACGTGCCTGACATGAGTTTAAGCCACCGGGTCTGGGACTGGAACCACGGTCGACTACGTGGGAGTCCAGCAACATAGCCATTATGCTAACTGCTGATCCCCTTCACTTAAACTTTTGATGATGTCTGCCCGAGGAGTGCAGAGAGGCTGAATTTCTTGTGGGAGGAAATATAGAAAGCCTGGAGTATTTGGTAAGCTGATGAACTTCCATAAAGAACATTACATTGCAAAGTAGCAGAAGAGAAATCAAATATTGTTTTTATTTACTTATTGTGCTCATGAAATACTTGGAGTTAAAGATGAGCTTATACAGCACTTAGATTTTGCAGTGTGATTAAACAAGCTGTCAAGCATTTTTGCCCTGGAGTAGTTTTAAGTTATTTGTAACAGACGTAACTGGAAGAAGGCTGTGAGTTCAGCTTTGAAAAGCAAAAGACCTATAAAATAAACACAAGCAATTAATAAGAAAAGGCAGACCCAGGTGGGGAATGAGGAAACGTTGAATAAAGGCTTCGAGGGAGGTGGCTGTCCTTCCTGGTGACAGTAGATGGCGGTGGTGTGCTAGAAGAGAGTCAGACGGTTTAGACTGAGGTCTGCAGGAGGAGTTGATGCAGGTGCATGCTAAAAAGACACTATTTTGTCTGAGGAACTGTAAATTGTATTCATGATTCACATATCATTATTAATTCATTTTGTATTCATTATCATACAGCAGATTCATTTGGTATTTATGCAGATGTCAGAGTGTAGGCGCTTCCAGGAGCAACCTGTGGGGGCTCAGACCAGGCTAGTCTATGTGCAGGTTTCACGGAAGCGTAAGTGGAAAGAAGAAATGCCTTTTTAACCACGGAAAAATCTGGCTGTTGATTGGACCAGGGATTGCCCAGTTAATAGCTAGCAGTGTCTAATTCTGTGACCTCTGTGTGTGTTCGTTACTTTTCTCTGCATATTTATGTCAGGTTAAGATTGGCAGATGAGAATCTACCAGTGTAGAGAGCTCCGAATGAGATAAAAATTTAATAATCTTATGGCTGACTCAGCCACTAAGACTAGAACAGATAATCCTTTAATAATGTACTTCAGAAGTCTGGTTTGCCTACTCAGAGACCCAGAGATGGGAGGGTATAGTGGAAAGAGACTTTGAGACAGGAAAAATATGGGTTCTGGTATTGGCTCTGCTGCTAACTAGCTCTGAGACTATGGGAAAATCAATTAACCTTCCCAGGTCTCAGGCTCTTAATCTATAAAATGAAGGGCCTGCATGACATCATCCCCAAAGTCTCCTCCAGTGCTAAAAATAGCATAATTTCCTGATAAAAAAGAAGAGAAAAAAACCATAACAGATCAAGTTTTGAAAGCCTAACACTTCTTGGTGACCTACTTCAAATCAGATATGTTGTAAAGCTCGCTCTGAATTGTAAAGTATATATCATCTGGTAGTAAATGCATTTCAAGTGGTTACAAGTATGATTTATTGCCAGTGGCTGGTGCAGTATCACATGTAAGTGACAGTATTTGGTCTTGAAACCTTTCTTGAATCTTAGAAATGACAGCATAGACACTTTGAGAAGGAGGTCTAACTCTAAGACTGCTTTCTCACAAACGAACACAATTTGACAAATTGTGTGTTGTGCTATGGCATGTATTTCACAAACGTGTGAAGAGATCATCTATCTTGCAATGTCCCCAAACTCTAAATCAGATTTTCCTCAGTGCTCAAGTCACTGTAGAAATACAGCAGATGCTCAGAGGGGCACATTAACTCTTTGAGGACAAAGGGCTCTTCCATCTTGCAGATGGAAGTTGAGTTTTCTGAAAGTGCTCATACACACTCCTGTGTTCCTTGATCAGTACAGGAAATAGTGGGCCAATAAGTTAATTCACAGATAAAGGGCATTGATCTTGAATGGTTAAACAGAACAACAACCAGGTTCTTTCGGGGGAAAACAAAACAAAACAAAACAAAACACCTCTGATTATTTTTTAAAAAGAGATGGCTAATGTACATGACAGGGATATGTATTCAGAATTTCTACACCTTGGACAGCGCTTCGAAGCTGGGCTATGTCTTAAACTCAACTGTCAGAAAAGGGAGTGATGTTTTGTCATAGATCTCACATTTCCTTTCTGGAAATAAATGGGTGAGTGAAGCATGAAAAGAACAATCCCCCAGGCATCAATGTTGACGCTCATTGTTTAGTGTGATTATCCAAGATCAGACGGAGGAAGTCCCAGGGTTCCCTCATGTCTGCAGGTGATTCTAAACTCCTCAATGCTGAAAACATTGAATCAATTGAGATAAATTGTATTTGTATTTCATTAGATTAAAAGAGCTGAAAAATGAGAAAGTGCTTCATTTTACAAATGCTAAGAAACTGCACATGCCCAGAACTCTCCTAGAGCAGGAAATATCGAGATGTTCAAAAACAGTTTAGAGAGCAGAGATGTAAAATCAGAATCTTATCTAGTGTCACTGTGAAAAGTGCTATCCTACGAGGTATTGGGAATAATGGGGGAGGGAGGGAAGCTGGAAGGAGGGCAGACTTTTAGAGTAAACAAGACCAGAACAGGACAGGTGAGCACCTGAAGGAAGGACAGCCATTATCTAAGCTAAATGGCAGGAGGAGCAGAGTATGTAAAGGCTTGGGAAGCTAAAGGAACATATGGCATTTGTGAACATTAATTAGGATGGTATGCTGCCTCAAGATAACTTGTGGGTCATGTCCTTCAGGAGGAAATCCGGAACAGTTCTTGAGGGATAGAGGTGGAAACGTAAGACAGATCCTGTTTGAATACTTTCTTGTCTTTTACTGTGCATCTCTGGGAAAATCATGTTATTCTGAGTTATGGTGTCCTTAACTTTAAAGTGAGGGAAGTGATGTCAACCTGAAAGGCTCATTGACACGTTTTTAAATGGTAGATGGGCTCTCTGTAAAATGGAGATCAACATCTCAGCTTCAGCAGCTAGCATGAAGTAGGAGAAGGCTGCTTCGATCTCTGCTAGTAATCCTCAGCCTCTTCTCCACAGAGTCTGCAGAGAGGAGCTAGACCCATGTATGACTGTGGACTCTCAGTCCTTCTCTCTTTCTCACCATGCTCAGAATAAGTGTGTGTGGTTTCTAGGTTAGCTAGATGTGAACGTTTAGAGGAAGGACGTGTAAGATGAGGACAGAGCTCTCTCAACTTGCCCAGATTTTGTTCTCTTAGCCCCCTGGGCTTCAGGATACAGATGATGACCAGCTAAAGCTGTCACAGTCCTCTCTTCAAGAACCGTAAGTCTGCAAAAACATCTCTGCTACTTCTACTCGTGAGAACACTCACACACCAACTTTATTTCTTTCTGAGGCCTCCAGGATGTAGTCTAAGAAAGATAAGAAATACGGTTTGTAAATTAAAATAACCTCTAATCCAAACTGCGAACCTGTAAGTAACGGGTTCACTTCTTAGTCCACATTTTATCCAATATAGGACCGGTCAGGTTATCCAATATACCATGTGAGAATTATGGTGATGCATGCAAATGACAACATAAAATTATGTCAAATAACACAACTCTAAAATGTCAGAAATGGAAACTCTGAATACTGCCAACCACCATCACATGTGTAGAAAAAGCCCAACATTGAAACCCTCATTGTATTTCAAGTTAAAATTGAATAAAAAGCTTTAAGTGAAAACGGAAAGAAATTATAGAGTTTTGTTCTCTCTTCCATTTCTTTGTCTGCAAAATCTTAGTCAAGTAGGTCTTAGTTAAATGCTGAGGGAAACGGAGTCTTCCTCGTTGGTGCTAGCTCGAGTCATTTTACTGGAAGGAGTGAGAATCATTCAGGACTTTAGAATTTTTCATACTTTTACTGAAAAGCTCCATGTGACCTTATTTTTTAAACATTTCAATACAATTAATACTCTACACAGCATTTTCTCTGCCCTTGCTCCAAATGTCCAACCCAGTCAACCCCAGAATCTGTAAGAGTTACCACAAGTACAAGATATGGTTCAGTTAAACTCAAATTACAGCTAAGAACCAAAAACAGAGAAAACTAAGTTTCCTTGACAGTCCCCTTAGTAGACTCTCTACGAGCCTAGTCTAGTTGTCTGAAGTCTAACACTCAGAAGTTTCCAGTCATTTTCCAGATACGCCCGTGTTAATTACAACACTGTGCCATCAGACGTAGTGGGGCTGGGACCCACCTGTGCAACCTGGCTTCCGTCTCTCAGAGGGATATTTGAGCCTTCTTGAGGAATGTAATTAAAAAACAAATCTGGGACAAGCAGATGGGCTAATGGTTACGTTGCTGGACTCCTGTGTAGTCAACTGGGTACCAGTTCTGGACCTGGTAAAACTCACACCAGGCCCTTGTGTGTGCATGCCCAAGATCCTGAGAGGAAAATGGAGAAGAGATTGTGATGTGGCCATTCCCTCTGGGGGATGACTTCTCACTTTCCATGTCTCTGTATCTCTCTAGTGAGCGCATGCATCCTGTAGCAAAATTCTTAACAACAACAACAAATTCTGATAGAGTGCATGCACATGCCTGAGAAAGGCAGAGAGGTAGAGAGAGAAAGAGAGTGGTACCCCCCCTCCACACACACACGTACATGCACACAGGGCTCACTCATACCACAATACCCTTTTACTAGTCCTCCAGCTTGCCAAGACCCTGGGAAGGCCTGCACACCCAGGTGTGACTTCAAGCCAACTAGCCAGAGTGATGGGGTGAGAGGAGACTAGAACTGCTGTAGTGGATGTACTGACTGCACTGTGGCCACAGGGTCTGGGCCTAGAGTTTGCTAATTTTCCCTATGAGTAACTGCAATGGTTGTTTTGTTTGTTTGTTTTTGAAAGAGAGATTTCTGCTACAGGGTATGTGCACTCAGCAGAGAGACAGAAAGTGAGAAATCACTCCTCAGGGGGGGCGATAGCCACACCACAATCCCTTCCCCACCGTTCTCCTCTACAGGATTTTGGGCATGCACACACACATGCCTGGCATGAGTTTTAAGCAACTGGGTCAAGGATTTGAACCATGGTCTACTCCTTGGGAGTCCAGCAACATAACCTTTAAGCCAACTGCTGTTTCCTGCACTGGTTGCTTTTTACCTCCATATTTTGAAACCTATCAGTTCCTTCCTCGGACCCTGTGCTGCGTTCTTTATTCCCACATCTGCTTCATCTGCAAACCAGCAACAGCAGATCTCTGACCTCACCTACGTCTGAGACCAGAAGGCGCTGCGCCCTCCAGAGCCCCAG
>NW_006159546.1:4145355-4177283 GCF_000334495.1 Tupaia belangeri chinensis | reverse complement strand
GAGACCTCATCACACCAGCTCATCTCCAAAGGGCCTTTCCTCTGCTTTGCTTTTGGATGTTTCATAAATGGAATAACTTGTTCTATTTTAGGCATCCTTTTCCACTGTTACCTTTTTTTTTTTTCTTTTTCTGATTGTAGTGGACTATTCCTTAGATGCTTTGATCCTTGCTTTTACTCTGAGTCTGGGACATTCCTTGTTTCTTAGTTTATTTGAGAGAGAGAAGGGGGAAGAGATAGGCACGGTAAACAGAGTCTTCATGCTGTGATTCACCCCCAGCCTCAGTCGGTCAGGGTCATGGTCACAAGCCCGGACCATACAAGAAGTCCTTGGATTGCAAACCTGGGACCTTCCCATATGGCCTCTGCATTGTGGAGTGTTGCAGTTCCACTGTGGCATCACAGATGGCCCTGAGTTTTAGACATTCTTTCTTATCTGCTCAGTACATTGCCTGCTTTCGTTTCTAGTCATAGAGAGGGTGAATATTGCTTGCAGTGTTTTATTCCATTTCTCTCTTTCCCATTTCTCTCAATTCCAGACTTTCTCTTTCCTTCATACTCTTCTAGATTTTCTATGGCCAGATTCCCAAATAAGAGACATAATGCAAAGGCCCAGCTTCTAATCCATGACTAGGCTCTCTAGTTATCCTTTGTTTTTTCATTTTTGTGGGTTTTGTGTTTTGCTTGCTTGTTTGTTTTCTCATATCCACTGTGCTTTCCCCTGGAGCTCTGTTCTCATCAGTAGGGCTCAGTCACTTGGTCACTGATCTCCCCTTGGTAGACACTTATTCATCCCTGCTCTCTCATTTATCTTATTATTATCACTCTCCTCCTACTACTTACTAGTTTCTTTATTTATTTTCATTCCTCCAAGATGTAACTGCCACAGCCATAGGGATTTGTGATGACCGTTCCTTTTGTCTTCCCAGGAGCAAGAATAGCTCCTGACAAATAGCCCATGCTCAAAAATGATATCGAACCAACTGTTAGCATGTGTGTGAGGAGGACTATGTTTATGTTCGCCACTACCAGGAGGATCCTCTTTTTGAAACAAACTTAGTGACACTTCCACTGCTTGCTAATTTTCTTCGTTTTTCTCTTCCAGGTGTTTAAATTATGTGTGATGACTTCATTTGGTTTTTCCAGTCTTCTCAACATGGCCTCTTTACTGCTGATGCTGCAGGCTTCACATCTGCTTTCTATCATGACACCTCTCCCTGTTTTCTTGAATATAAATTCTTTCTATGGAAGTCACTTAAGGTCACAGCCAAGAAATCTTGCCATTACCAGAGGAGAAGCATATGGTATGAATGTAGCTCATTTTCTTGTTCATCTAGTTCGGCTTCAGTGGTAAAGAATTCAAGGCACTCTTAGGTAAGTCCCTGTGATTCTTGATTTCTAAAAAATTGCCCTTTGCTCTTTCCAGAGGTAAAGCATTTCCTGATCGATAATCATTTACAACATGTCAATGAGATTGTATTTAACATCTGATTTTTTCTTTTTTCAAGTTATCTGCAAACCTCGTTTCTAAGATAAATGCAAGTTATACCATTTGTTTATTGATTGGGGGTTTTAACTTTGTGATCATCTCTTTCAGGATCCCTCCATTCTAGGCTCACATAAAAGCCATTTTTAATTAATTTGCCTCTTTTTCCAGTTCTTGATTATCTGTTGACTAAATCCAATCAACAGTTCTTTGTGGAATCTATTCTAACTGAGTCTGGGACTTGGGAACCTTATAGCTTGGCCACAGGCCATTCAGTGACCAACTGAGAGTGAATTCGAAACTACAATACATGGTCAGGGTTGGCTCTCCAGACAGTGAGCACGGCACACGCGTTCCGGAGACTAGCTCTTGGCATGTCTTGTCTTGACTCTTTTTGGAATTGGATGCCCTTTCAAATGCGGCCAGAGGAAGAATTTCAAGCAGCTAAACTAATTGCCTCTATTAATGTCAAGCACTAACAATACAAAGGCTAAAACCTCACCCTTCACCTTAGAGCTCACATGGATATTAACTGCCTTTGCAGACGACAACTTCAGCCAGTTGATGTTGGGAAACACTACAAGGCACAAAAACCATTTCACCCCTCAATGCCTGGGAAGCCTGTATCAAGTGAGCCTTAACTGGAACTAAAAGACTCCTTTTCCCTTGATAATCTAATCCCTATCTCATTCATGCCTGCTTAGGTCAAAGCGGCACCTGTATCAGTCAAGGTCAGCTCTAAAAGTCAGTGTGAGATGTGCTTATTAAGCCCAATGTGACTTATGAAATAGCTGCTAAACACCATGAGCATCAGCTGCAGTAAGCTGCTATGATCCTAAAAGGTCAAGAAGTGGAGTCGTACTTGAAGCCTCAATTTATCCACATGGTGATCGGTTTCACGCAGCACCAACGTATTGCTGGTTCTTTCAAAGTTCTTGGCTAGTCTATCAGTATATTGAAATTTTAGAGTACCAGTACATTTTTAAAAATAATTATTTATTTTACTTATTATTTTTTAATTTGCGATAGGGCATGTGCACTCGCCAGAGAGAGAGGGAAAGAAAAAACAAACAGCTACCAGTCTGGGATTCAAAATGTGGCTGGCCATGTGGGGGTCCAGTGCTTCAACCACAATACCCCCTGCTGGGTCCAAGAGCCCCTGTAATGAATTCATGTCTTTTCTTCCTCCAGTGTTATGTACAAAGTAGACACATACATTTCCAGAGGAATGTTAAAATGCAGTTGTATTATCCTAAGACCTAGATTGGAGGAGACAATTTAGTTGCTTACACATTATAATATATTTAAATTCTATTTTTTGTGGTGCCAGCAAATAGTGTGGTGTTTAAGGACACTGGACTTCACATGGCTGACAGTGGTTCAAGTCCCAGATATGGCAGCTTGCTTTATCACTTTCTCTTTCTCTCTCTCTCTCTCTCCCTCTCTGACCAAATAAAAAATAAAGTTCAATAAAATAATTCTTTTTTTTAAATCTATTTTTGTTGATTGAATGTACTTACCTGAATGTATAGTTCTTGCTGAGGACAGAGATTATCTTGGAAATGCACTGCATGAGAACAGAGAACACATGCATGAGAGGGGGCCCCATACTAAAAATTAAGGGAGGCCAAGACATGGACATACTCTAATCCTAACCAACAATGCGGTAGGATGGCATAGTAAAGAGATCCATGCATTTCCATCCTTTCTTCTCTTAGACTTGGGGTTGTAACAGTAACCCAAAGCTAGGGCAATATCTGTCAGCATGACTTCAAAGTCTCTTGGGTGAAAAGAGACATCAATCATGAAAAGTCAATCATCTCAGTAATAATAAGTAAGGTACCTGTGAGTAAGAAAAGTAGTTTTTGAGAAGCTAACATTTGAGGCATGTGTTAAGGGTGGAGCAGAAGCCATGTTCTAGTTAACATAGAGATTAAAGCAGAGAAAATACCAGTGGCAGATCACAGATGGAAAGAACATGATAGGAAGTGAACTGCATTAAAACTGAAAAAGAAAATAGACCCAAACACACTCAAGAAAAAAAATAAATTTACAGAGTTATTTTGATGCTATCACAACATCTTCTTAAGGCTGGTGTCGGAAGGACATTATGGCTAAGGATGTGTACATCCACTAAGGGATGATGGAACCATTTGCATGTGAAGGAATTCTAGTTCAGAAAGTGAATGTAAATGATCTGTGCATCTGACATCCAGAAGGAATAGGTTGTGTTTTCTCGTGTCTATTATCTGGCCTTCTGTACTTGGGCTCGTTCCCGAATTGTAAGTGTAGAATGTCTCCAAGCTTAGCTGGCCAGATAGCTATGACATTGTGGAAATAAGACAATTCCGAGAAGTATCTCCTTGGTTCAAATTCTGGCTTATCAGTTCCTACCCATGTTGCAGTGGTCGATTATCCAAACATTCTGAGCTGTTGTTTTCTTATTTGAATGTGACGATACATACTAACGCCTGCTTTAATTTCACTTATTTGTTTATTCATTTGGTCGGCTGAAGTTATTTCTAGTCTCCAGAAGATTTTGGGCCAGTGAATTTTAAGAAAGATAGTTTATGTACAGCAATAAGCGTAGGGCTTTCTTTTAAGCTTAAAAGAATTCTGGTCTTCGATGTTATTTAATATCTGAGTTATATTTAATGTTATCAAGGTGAGTTTTCAATCACTTTCCTATTAAAGCAATTGAAACTTTAATAATTTTGCTGATGAAGTAATGGGCAAGAGAGGAAAGAGAAGATATTTATAGGAGCAAGAACAAAACACATTGAACAAAAGACACACAGTATGGAGTTATACACAATGGTAAAGATAAAATTACATTAGTATTCCACTACACTCGTTTTTTATCATCCTAAGTGATTGGTATTTAATATTTGTGTGTCTGCAGAAGTTTGAAAAAACCTCAAACATAGTAGAATACAGGCTCTGGGACAACGGAGTTGGATGTCTAAGACTCAAATCCCATTTTCTTTCTTTTTTTTTGGAGAGATTTTCACTATAGGGCGCGTGCGCTCGCCAGACAGACAGAGAGAGACATAGAGACAGAAAGCAAGAAATCACCCCCCAGGGGGGATGGTCACGCCGCAATCCCTTCTCCTCCATTCTCCTCTCGGGATCTTGGGCACGCACGCACACGCGCCCGGCGTGAGTTTTAAGCCACCGGGTCCGGGACGCGAACCAAGGTCAACTACGTGGGAGTCCAGCGACATAGCCATTATGCTAACTGCTGATTTCCACTCAAATCCCATTTTCTGTGATCTTGGGAAAGTGATGTAAATTTCTGTGCTCCAGATTTTGAGTCTGCAAAATGAGGATAATAGCAATATCTGTCTCACAGGGTTTGGTGAGATTTGAAAGATTAAACATTAAGAAACCCCCTGAATAGTATCTAGCATGTCGTAAATATCACATGCTTACTTTATTGATGTTATTGTTAGGAGATTTGGACGTCTATTTAACATCATTATGATCATGAAACTTCATCAATACTCATGACCTCTGATACTCTCAGAAATGGATTCTACAGTTCACACCTGAAGATATGAAACGCTGAGAGGTTGTGTGTGCTTTTTCGGGAATCTAAGAATTTATGAATGGTCACATTGAATCGAAACATACATTTCCCATTCTCAGCTCAGTGCTTTTCTATTTCACTCGTCGTCTTCATTATTAAACAGCAGACCGTGCTCCCCGACAGCGTGTTGAATGTAAAACTTGAACAGTGCTTTAGGGGACAAAAGTGAGAACAGAATGACTTAGGCTGTTTTACATCTGAAGACCGCCCTGCCACCTTTTCTGCGAGTGGTGTTGTCATACATCTGCCCCCATAAATGAATGTTCTCATCTCCACTGACGCACGAGGCAGGAACAAGTTGGCCTGTCAATTGAAACAGAGATATGAGGCGAAGGGCCCAGGCAAGTTGACATATCACATTAAGTATCACATGTGGTGAGGGGAGGGAAAGCATTTTTTAAGTGTGTACTATGAGGAGTTGGTTAAGACGAACACACCAAACCGTTCTAAACACTGGCAAATGTTCTTCCCACTGGTCGCAGGTCAGCTTCATAGTATTACTCCCTATCTCATGCTCGTATTGGTCTCTTCAATATTTTATTTGTAGAGTTTATGGATTTACACCTTAAGAAAGAAATAGTTCTTTTGTCATGTCGATTAAATTTTTATTTAGCTTTCCAATATAAAATGCGGTTAGGTATCTAAAATTCTTCAGCCCCTAAAACATTAATAAGTATTTACTGGATGGAAGTGGAATAAATTCAAAATAACTCACGAGGCTTTGAAAATGTACACATCCTAGGAGTTTGCCCTTAGCTAAGCTTTACTACCCCAGCACTCCCACATGTTCTAAGGTTTGGCCAAAGGGGGCTAAAAAATAGCAAACAAATAAGTGAAGTGTAAATAAAACAAGCCAAACTCCAAATTAGGTGAGTCTGAAGAGACTAAGATTTGTGGGCTTTACGAGTGTCTGAATTGAAGGGATTTGAGAACATGTGTGCAGTAAGCCACATGAGACCCTAAAGATGTCAGTGTTGGAATTCCTCACATCTGTGGATGTGTTGCATGACCAGCTAATGGAGACTTGGCAGAGGGAGTTCATTGACAGACCTTGGATTACCTGGGTGAGCTCCAGCCTAATGACAAGGGCCCGCCTTTTTAGACAGGTGAGAGAGATATTGAGATAATGCCAGCGGATTTGGAAAGATGTTGCCAGAAGCCCAGGGTGCACCCGCCACCGCTCTCTACAGGCTGGAAAAAGTAAGGAATTCTGACCTTTTACCTCTCACTTGGGACTTCAGACCTCCAAAATGTAAGAGAATGAATTTGTAACATCTTAAGCCCTCCCATTGGTAGTGACTTGTTACAAGGATGGTAAACTCATACAGGGTAGATATCAGAGAGTTAACTTGTTACAACCGATAACCGAAGAGAAGGACAACACTTAATCTTGAAAGCCTTAAGGAGGCAGACGACAGTATTTCAGGTAGGACAAACTGTTTACAGATGTTAAATAGCACACATAGGCTTAAGTGGCTGTGAGTTAAGTGACCCAGAATTCAACCTATGTGTGGTTTCCATCCACATCACAATGTCTGACCTCTGCCTCATTCCTCCCTAGCTGTATTGATCTCTGAGATTACTGGCAGGAGGCTTAACATAGGGTCTCTGGACACCCGCGGTAATTGTTTTTCATGCCATCACAAATTGCAACAATTAATTGCACAAATATTTAAAAAGCAGCCATTATTTACCAAGCATTTCACTAGATGTAAATTACATAGGTAAACGAGAGACACTTGGCTCCAAAGCTTGGAAGACTTAGTCACAGAAAAAAAGGAATTCTTTTTAGCACTTATTACATTTCAATCTCTATTCAGTGATTTTCTTTTTTTTTTTTTTTGATATAAAACTTTCTATTTGAAAGTTTGAATAAACCTCTTTATTTTTTCCCACAGAGGCTGGACTAATTTACATTCCCACCAACACACCAATAGTGTAAGTGTAAGAGTTTCCTTTTACCACAGCCTGGCTAGCACTTGTTCTCTCTCTCTCTTTTTTTTTTTTTTTTTTGGTCCTAGCTATTCTAACTGGGATTAAATTATAACTCATTGTAGTTTTAATTTGCACTTCCCTTATGACAAGAGACTTTGAACTTTTTTCCATTTTTTTTGGCTGTTGTTTAACTGTTTTCTAAATTTCTAAATTTCTAAATATTACTAATACTGGGATACCACAAATGCAGATATAACCCAGCTTTATATATTGCCATTTGAAGCAGATGAGGAGGAGAGGTGTTTAGAAACACACATGGTGAACACAGAAAAACAATTGCCTAAAAATAATACTGCCATTGAAACTTCTGCATTCGACATTCTTTACTGGTGGTGAAACCACTTTTAATTTTCATTTCTCTTACTCCCTGGAAAATAAAATGAATTAAACAGCATCTCCAATTGTCTTTTAAATAGGAAGGAAAGTTTCAAGTGAGGCATATGGGAGCATAGAAAAAGGTTTTCAATGAGCAGAGTGAGTTCAGGGGACAAACTCACAACCAGGGAGAAGAACAAAGGGATGCTTTTAAAAAACAAAGGGTTTCTCTTCCTTTCCTTCTCATTTCCTCAGCCTAATGCTTTTATGAGTCAAATATTTTACCACCTTATGTTAAATGGAAACAAAAGGCTTCATTGCATATTATTAAAAATAAAATTATAAGAATAATTACCTAAGAATATATTGCACTTGGCTTTCCCTTCGTGCTACTTTTTCAGTGAATCTGACCTCATTATATTCAGCTGGGTCTATTGATTCCATTTCTACAAATTCTAAGTGATTTCTAGCAGTGTGTTCATCGTTCCTCTTTTAATTAACAGCAGATATATAAAACAGCACTAGGCAGTATTTATCCCATAATATTCATTCTGCAGCTGCATAGAAACAAAGCACTTTTTCCTAAACAAGCACACAAGCAAAGCTGTAGGACACTTACAGTGTCAGTTTGCTACCAGGGTTCTAGAGTGCGGTTTCTGCTCCTTCTGAGTTAAATGAGTTGCCTGAATTGTCTGCACCTCAGTGTCCAGGGTTTCTTTAAGCACCTGTGTACTGTGTCTGTGAACATACCCTGCCTCACACTGCGTTGCTCGGTGCACTCGGAAAGGAGCCGGCTTTGAGCTTTTGTGGACACGTAGGAAAATGCACTTTACAATGCACTGAGAGTCTGCCTGCACGGGAGCCTTCCAAGTGCTTCCTGAGGAGTTTGCTCACAAACCCAGCCCTGCCCCTTTGATTAGCTTTGCATTATTGGACAGCGAGTGCCAGCCCACCAGGCAGCAGAAGGAGTTTAGCTAATTCCCAAGGGGAGTTTCCATACTTCCCACACTTTGTCAATTCCCCTTGGTCCCTTTGGGGACCTGTGAGTTTTCAAACCCCTAGTCAGCATCTCCACAAAACCATGGATACCAGGATGCCCAGAAGGAGGAGACAGTTCTCTTCCCAAGTGTGTCTCTAACATCTCAGGTTCTACTGGGTGCATTCTTTCTTGATAGAGAAAATAACATGTGAGGTATTCCGTGGGAAGCCCTAGGACTGGATGGGACTAAAAAGACCTATCAAAAGAATAATTTGTATTGAATCAAAGAGTAAGAGAAATATGCTTTTAGATCCCATGTGGTTAGCAACACAATCTTTATCACCAGAGATTCAAGATAGGATGGGCTGTCTCTGAAGACCAACTTTCTTTAGAGCTATAATCAAATGAGAGCAAGAAAGAGAAAAACATTAATCTCAATAATAATTTTAAATATTGGTACATTTCCAGACCCTTTTTGAATATCTCTAACTTATTTCTCAAACTTAATATCTAGTGCGCTGCCACTCAGAGAGCTCCCCCTCAGCCTTGTTGAGGACAGGATACCTGCTGCTCGGAGATGCCCTTCAGAGAACATGGACGTCTCTCTCTCTCTCCATCTCAACGTAAGTTGCCTTTTGTGATACAAAAACCATAAAGAATGATTATTGCCACATTAAAGTCAGCTTTCTTGAGGAGAAACTATGTATAATAATATCTATTTAGATAGATATAATGATAAATTCTTCCAGTTTTGGTATGAGGATCAAACAGCACGCAGGATATGTGAGCTTAGTCTAGTATGTGGTAAGTGCTCTTAGAATGGAAGCTGTTCTTATTCTCTTGTAGAAATGAACTATTGGGTTCTAGCAGGTGGTAAAATGGTCAGGGCATTGGACTCCCATATGGCTGAGTGTGGTTGAAGTCCTGGACCTAGCAGAAAATGTTTCCTCACTTTCTCTCTCTCTTTCTCTCATGAGTACGCCCTGCAGAAAAATAAAAAAAACCCACAATAATAATAATAATACATAAAATTAAATGATTATATTTTTTAAAAAGGAAAGAAATGAACTACTGTGGTCACATTTGTTCCCAAGCAAGATTGCATGACTCTATAAATAATTGATTTATGTGTCCCCTCGAACTCAGGTTTACTTGAGCTAAAACTGACAATAAAAATCACTATTTCTGGGGACCAGAAGGTGGTGTAATGATTATGTTGCTGGACTCCCTTGTAGTCCACTGTGGTTCGAGTCCTGGACCCGGCAGCTTAAAACTCATGCCAGGTATGTGTGCGTGCCCAAAGTCCCAAGAGGAGAATGGAGAAGAAGGGATTGCAGCATGGCCAATCCCCCGGTTGGTGATTTATTGCTTCCTGTCTCTTTGTCTGGCAAGCACATGCCCTATAGCAAAAATCTGTTTCTTAAAAAAAAAAAAAATCAATATTTCTGGTAAACGATCTGATATATGTATGTATACATTGTGACATGATTATTACAACTCAACTCACATAGATATCCATCCCTTTGCATTTCTTTGTGTGTGTGGTGAGAACTCTAAGATCTACGCTTTTAGCAACTGCAAGCATGTAGTGTCATTAACTGTACTCCCCACATGGCACCCTGGACCTCAAGCACTTGTTCATCTGGCCTGACTGGAACCTTGTGCCCTTTGGCCCACATGTCCCCAGTTTTCCTACCCCTCAGACCCTGACACCACCATTCATTCTCTGCCTCTATGGGTTGGACCTTTTTGGATTCCACATGTAAGTGAGTGTCCCCAGTGATCGTGTGTCTGTGCTTGGCTTACTTCATTTAGCACACTGCCCTCTGGGCTCATCTGTGTTACTGCCTACGACATACTGTCTTCTGTTTTGTTAAGGTTGAATAACATTACTCGAGTTTGTTTCAAGCTATTCCCCATAGTTTGAAAGAGAATAGAGGGAAGAACCACAATTTGAAGTTTTCCTAGTTACAGAGCAAGACCGTAAGAAAAAGTACCATGTCGCTAACCTTCCAGGATACGGTTGGGAAACCAAAGTCAGAATTGCAGGAAAATCCTAATGAAAAACCAGGCTATCTGCAAGGCTAATCTCTTATTTATTTACTTACTTTTTAAGATAATTATTTCTTTAATTTTGTTATTATTTTAATTTGCTCTAGGGCATGTGTGCTCACCAGAGAGAGGCAGAGAGATAGAGAGATAGGGAAATTGAGAAAGCAAGCTGCCAGGTGCGAGACTTGAACCCCGTTTGGCCATGTGGGATTCTAGAGAGACAACCACCACATCACCCGCTGGCCCAAGGTTTGTCTTTTAAAAATAAACAGAGAGCTATCTTGTTTCCTGCACTTTTGGGTTGGAAGTGAGACATATTTTTCAGTTTCTTATGGAATATAAAAAAGTTTGCATTTTACAATTTAAACATCACTTCATGGGGCCAGCAGGTGGCATGGTGGTTAAGATACTGAACTCCCACACAACCAACCATGGTTTAAGTCCCAGATCTGGTGACGTGAAAATCACACGTGTTCCATGCACACCCAAAATCTCAGAAGAAGAATGCAGGAGAAGGGATTGTGGCATGGGCATCCCCACCAAGGGGTGATCTCTCACTTTATCTCTCACTGTCTCTTTCTCGAGTGAGTGCACATGCCCAATGACAAAAACTTATAAACAGTAACAACAAAACAAAACGAAAACCATCACTTTATATAGTTTCACATGTGTAGTCTATTTTATACAGCATATTATATAGAAAAATTTTATGTAGAGTCTATTATATATAAAATGCATAGCCTAGTACTTAAGATATGTGTGAATTACATAGTCCATCTTCAGTGACATGAAGAGAGGCATCTTGAAAAATAACATCTTGGGACCAGCAGTGTATTAGCTATGTCACTGGACTCTTATGTAGCTGACTGCAGTTTGAGTCCCAGACCTGGTGGCTTAAACTCACGCTGGGCGTGTGTGCATGTGTGCCCAAGATCCTGAGAGGAGAAGGGACTGCAGTGTGACCATCCCCCCTGGGGGGTGATTTCTCACTTTCTGTCATCTCTCTGTCTCTCTCTGTCTTTCTGGAGAATGCACGTGCCCTGTAGTAAAAATCTCTCAATAGGATAAGCAATAAAACATCAAATGGCATGAATAAAGAAAGTATTTACTGGAAGAAAGCTATCCTTAGAAACATTTCAATCCTTTTCTAATAGTGGGAGGCAGTATTTGGTCAATAAAGCTGATTTTAAAAAACAAAAATAATGATATCTATCAGTATCATCGAAGTCCTGCCTTTACACATTTTGTAGGGAACTACATTTTCAGATTGAGCATCATCTCTACACTGATGCTTCTCAATGCTAAGCAGCAGATTAACCAAGAGCGCAGAGGGGCTTAGCTTTGGGGCTCCGCATTTGATGTGCCCGGTGAGTGTTGGATATTGTTGGGAATTGTAGAATATTGCAGGTAAGAAGAAAGAGCTGTGTATAATCAGGAGTATTTCTATGTAAACATTTCTTATAAACTGTCACAGAGAATGATCTTGAATTTCAAAACAGGCAGTGCTATAATGTAATTCATTTTCTCATGCTAAATACTCATTTCATACTGTGGCTCACAGAATAATAAACTCCCAAAGATAACCAATCCTAATACATGGGCTATGAGAATATGTTAAGTTATATGACAAAAGGGAATTAAAATTGCAGATGGAATCAAGGTTGCTTGTCAAGTCACCTTAAAATGGGCAGATTTTATCAAATGCTTTTTCTGCATCAATTGATACGATCATATGGCTTTTATCTTTCTTTCTGTTAATGTGACACCAAGTGGATAAATATAGATTTAATGCTGAGTGAAACAAATCAGACTATGAAAGACAGACATTGTCCCTGCTCAATGTATACTAAATGTCTACACTCCCTGGCAGAAACCGAAAGACTATAAGGTCTCCTAGCAGAGAGGGCAAGCATAGGTACCAAGCTTTTCTGAGCCTCTTCCTACCTACCTGCTAAGAGAGGGTGGGTAGTGACGTGGTAGGGAGGGCCTCAGGGAAAAAAAAAACAAAAACAAAAACATTTAACAGACGCAGGAGTGGAAAGTTATCTGTTGTTGATGTTGTATATGGTAATATTTTTGACTTGATTGATATACACTGCATTCATGCTGGGAAAAACCATGTTGTGTGCTATACAGATGTAAAGTGATTAAATGTGAAAAAAAAAGAGAACTTTTTAAAGGAAAGGGACGATTATCTTGGATTATCCAAGTGGGCATGATGTAATGACAAAGTCCTTAGGTTAGTGGAAGGGGACAGAAGAGTCCACATCAGAGTGATAATCGGTGAAACCAGACTGTCATTGTTGGTCTTGAGATGGAAGGGCACCATAAATGGAACTAAAGAATTCTGGTAACCTCTAGAAGCCGGGAAAGGCGAGAAATAAATTTTCCCTGGGAGCCTCCATAAAAGCGCCCACTTCTTTATGTAGGCCCAGTGATCCTCATTCTGTACTTCTGATCTTCAGAACTGTATCATATACAACACAAATACGTGCTGTGTAAGAAAAAAGTTCATACTCACTTGTTATCATAGCAATAGGAAACTAGCATCCATATCTAATTTTGGACTTATAATTGGTTATTTGTTTTCTTTTTTTAAAGATTTATTTTATTTATTCATTTATTTTCATTTGACGAGGGAGAGAGAGAGAGAGAGAGAGAGAGAGAGAGAGAGAACAAGAGCGCGCTACCAGGTCTAGGACTTGAACCATGGTCAGACATGTGGGAGTGTTCAGCACCTTAACCACCACGCCACCTGCTG
The DNA here is from genome assembly GCF_000334495.1 of Tupaia belangeri chinensis. Classification (NCBI taxonomy): domain Eukaryota; kingdom Metazoa; phylum Chordata; class Mammalia; order Scandentia; family Tupaiidae; genus Tupaia; species Tupaia belangeri. The sequence continues at coordinate 4,164,107 of NW_006159546.1, read as the reverse complement.
GTCCCCAGGTATTTGTTTTCTTAAAGAAGACCTTTGAATTGCAGAGGTTCATTTACCCATGGAACTTGGTTTTGTCCCTATTAATATGACATGTGACTGCTTTATCCATGACATATATCTCTCTTCCAGGGATACACTGGTGGTTGGAAAAGTCATGACCTATTTTTTCTATGTTGTTCTATGCAAAAACATCCTGACTTTTCTAATAGCCTAGATATATTTCATGATACCATTGATCTTTCCTTGGGAATATTGGGCCCCTTGATGTTAATGGAGCCCCCCCTCCCCCAAACTCAATCATCCTTAGGAGACTGAAGAATATTATTTTGTCAAACCCTGTCCTTTTGTAATCTTTATCCTATTTGTCTTAACAGAGGTACATGCTCTCTGCTTCAGCCTTCTATTTTTCCCAAACTGGCCACTAAAATAAAGCCCTGCGATCTAGTGACTGGGATTCTAATACATTTGCAGTGACTGTGAAAATGGTTAGAGAGGACTGCTATCTTCCCCTTAGTCAATGATCTATCCCAATTCATAGGTGTCTATTTATCTTTAATTGACCGCACACCCCACTGTTGACACAAACGATATCAGTATGTGTTGCGATACAAATTGAAAACGGAAGAAAAAGCTTTCCTTTTGCAGTTATGGCCACAGCCTTGAGTATGCTCAGGCATTGGAAGAAGCTTTTCTGCTGGGCCAAAAAGAAGGTCTGGTTGGATCCCAGTGAGACCCATGAGGTTGCTACTACCAACTCCCCTGGGCTGATCTGGAAGCTCATCAAAGGTGAATGGATCATCCACCATCCTGTGACTGTCTGTCTGGGGTCCGTGCTGGAAAACTACCTTGGCTGACTGGAAGGGCAGGCATACAAGCATAGGCAAATGAGAGGGCACAGCCAACGCTAGCATGCCAGGTAGAGACCCGGAGAGGAGAATGAGGATTCTGCACTGGTTGCTTGGAAGATACCATGACCCTAGGAAGACTCACAGCTGCATGTGTCACAGCTTGTACCTGAAGGTGACGGGGATTCTCGTGGAGCACATCCACACACCTCAAGCAGACAGGGTCTGCAAGAAGCTCCTGGAAGGCCACGCCAAGGCTTGCAGCTCTAAGACCAAAGAAGCAAGAAGCATCATGAGGAAGGTTTCCGGGTGAAGAGGGAGATCATCAAGGCTGTCCAAGGTGGAGGAGACCAAGAAACAAAGCTTCCCCTCTCTCGTCTGTACATAGTGTCATTGGCAATTATGCAGATAATTATTTAAACAAAACAGGCCTTTATCTAAAAGAAAGAAAATAAAAACAAAGACAAAAAAAATAGAAGAAACAAGATTACATTGTTTGTGAGCATAGCAATACCTACCTATCTTCTAAATGCTTTATAAAACTTTCCTCATTCAATTTTTCCAACATTACCAGATGTTATATAATCCTATCCTTCTTTTCCATATGAAGCTATTGAGGTATGAAAAAAAATAATTCTTATTTTGTTTCTAGTCAAATAATTTTAGGCAATTGGGACTGTGATTCCAATTTTGGCTTATATGATTTAAAAATCCCATAAACTTTGGGAATCTATATCATTTATTTCTACCTGTTTCTAAACTTGACTCTGGGTTTCAAGCTAGTGTGCACCTACCTCTACCCGAGTAGAGGTAAAACATTCTTTGAGTGTGTTAGGTGCGTTAACTAATTTCAGTTGTCATAGTCTCCCTTCTGGCCAAACATGAGATTTTCCAGCTCCTATTTCTTTATTCCTCTTTCCACTTAGCCCATCCTCAGTTTACTTCATTTTCCTAGTTCAGAAATATTTCTCTTCCAATCTTGAGTGGCATTCTCCTCTGAGTAGGGTAGATGTCTTTTATAAAAACCTCTCTTGCCTTTCTCATAGTGATCATGCCAAGGGAGATTTGAATGTCTGCTTCTTTGCATTCTTCACTAGATTCCTTGAGAAACAGGAGCTGTGAGGGATAAATTTTTATAACCCCAGAAACATCTAGGACCTAGCTGACGTTCAATCAATATCTGTTGAATTAATAAACAAATTCCTTGGCTTTAATGATTCTATTAATATAAAATACTTCTATAGAAATAGAAAACATAAACGTTGTCTTTTATAGGGCTTACAAAATTTAGGACGATAGAAGCTTATCATGCATATTTTATAAGGCTTTTTTTTGTTTATAGTATTATACTGACTTTCTAAAATAACTGCAAATTGATCTAGTTTTATCATCATTATACAGAGGGGCAAAGTAAGACTTTAAAGTTTATCTGGGGATAAACGAATGGCATAATGGTTATATTGCTGGATCACTATATAGTCGACCATGGTTCGAGTCCTGGACCTGGTGGCTTAAAACTCACACTGGCCAAGTATGTGTGGGTGCCCAACATCCAGAGAGGAGAATGGAGAAGAAGGGATTTCAGCATGGCCATACCCCATGGTGGGTGATTTCTGTTTTTGCTCTATTTCTCTGGCAAGCACACACACCCTATAGCAAAAATACCACTTTAAAAAAAAATTAGCTCATTGCAACCATAATTCCACCTACAACATTAATTCCCCATGCCATATAACAACACATTCACAGGTTCCGAGTATTATAAAATAAGCATTTTAGGGGGACATTATTCTGTCTGCAACCAGAAACCTTGACAAAGAAGCATATAATTTAATTGACTTCTTTTTAATGAAGTTCTAGAACAGACAAATTAATCTTTGGTGAGAAAACAATCATAACAATGGAGTCGTGATTACTCTCAGGCTTAGGGGTGGCTATTGCCTGGGAAGAGATATGATACAGTGTTGTGGGATGATATTAATGTTCTTTATTTTGATAGAGCTTTCTGTTACATGGGGATATGTATTTCACCATGTGTAAATTCTAACTCAAAAAGAAAATGAGAACCAAAACAAATAGCAAATTTTGGCAAATTTTATCTACACATAAATATTTAGTTGCAAACTAAAGTCTGCCACTTGGTAATAAGTACATTGACAACTGGACTAATGTGTGAGTAAGAGGATAGATAGGGACCAGCAGATGGCATAATCATTATGTTGCTGGGCCCCCATGTAGTTGACTATGGCTTGAATCTGGGCTCAGTGGCTTGAAACTCACACTGGGTGTGTGTACATGCCCAGAATCCTGAGAGGAGAATGGAGGAGAAGGGACTGTGGCATGGCCATCCCCTCTGAAGTGTGATTTCTTCCTTTCTGTCTCTCTGTCTCTCTGGCAAGCTATATACCTTACAGCAAATATCTCTCTCTCTCTATATATATATATATATATATATATACGTGTGTGTGTGTGTGTGTATGTATATATGGGCATACAAATAGAAATGGTAAATTAAGTGCAAAAAACTGTTAATGTGTAGTGATAACAGGTTAGATTTAAGTATGGGTAAGTAAGTTGCTTTAATTTTATGTATGTTTAAAAATTACCATAGTAGGGTACCAGCAGTTGGTTTAATGGCTATGTCGCTGGACTCCCATGTGGTCGACGGCAGTTTGAGTCCCAGATCCAGTGGCTTAAACTCACGCAGGGCACATGTGCATGCGTGCCTGCCCAAGATCCCAAGAGGAGAATGGAGGGGAAGGGACTGTGGTATGGTCATTCCCTCTGGGGTATATATATATATATATGTAAAAATTATCATAATAGACGTGAGTAGACAATTAGAGGTGGAAGGCAAGGAATCAGGAAAAAAATAACACACGAGAATGGAAATTGTTTCTCTGACTTGCTTTACCTGTAATGAATTGAAGCTTCAAGAATCCATATAATATGCTGTAGAAATGTACAATGATTGAATGTAAATCAAACGTAAATAAATAAATATAAATGACCTTGATAAAATATTCTAAGAAAGGGGCGTGGGATTGTGGGAGAGGACCTGTGTGATCCCTTTCTGTTGTGATTCTGGTTTCTCTCTCTGCTCCCTTTCTGGACACCAAGGTTGGACCCTCATTAGATCTCTCAGATTAAGAGAGGAATTTACTGAATTTAAGAGCTTGCTCTGATGCCAAAGTCTCTATTGCCGATGTTCAAACTTAGACGTTCAGAGATGAGCAGACTCTGAATCCTTATGACATCAGAGCCTGCTTTGCTGCAGTGGTTCATATGGTAGGGCCCTACTATGTGACTCTACAGCCATGTGGGAAGTCCCAGTGTTTGAATCCTAGGTCACCTTGAACATACTAGTGCACATGTAATCAGGCTGGCTAGAAAACTGGGGGAAGGATCATGTCATGATAAGACCCTCTTGGGGGGGGGGGTCCCTGACCCTCCCAGTTGGTCTTCCTCTTCTTTTTCTCTCTCTTTCTAATGAAAGAAATAATAAAGTAAACTTAAAGTGAAAACTAACTGTGGAAAAAGAGTTAAATCCAAGTTATATGGCTGCCCCGTACAAATGTGCCTAGCTAGGCAAAACTAGTGCTTTAGACCTTCAGCCCCAGAGAGACTGTATGGGAAGCTGAAGAAGGTGGGATGGGTACTGAAGCCATGTGGGTGGGTGTCAAGTGCATAGGAAGAATCAGGAATTTATTTGAGAGGACTCAGCAGACATCCCTACTCTTGCAGTATCTTGGAACAGGGGCCGCTGTGTGCCCTGACTTCAGGAAGGTATTCCAAAGGTGCTTCCTGTTAGCCTCCGGAAGAGACTGTGTCAGAACAGAGAGAGAAGGAAGAGAGACCTGAGGTCTACCGGTGCCAGAAAGCCCTGCCACTTTATTCCATCCAGCCTCTCTGTTGCGTGCTTGCAAATGCATTCATTTGTCACATTAGGCTCTCGTAGAGCGTGTGGACAGCCCATCCCACCCTCATGAAGGATGCCGGTCCTTTACCCTCTCGCAGTCAGGGGTGCATTTGGATATGCTCTTTGAAAACTTCTGGAACGTGTCCTCAACTTGGGAGCATGTCAAGTTACCTCTCCAAACTCTGAACATTCCCCTTCTCAGGGAGATGTATGCAGGCTTTTCTAGGTACCTGTGCAGCTTTTCATTATATATTGATGGGTGTTTCTCTCTCTGCATTGTCAGTGGGACTGCATTCCAATCTGATTTAAAACAGAAAAGAAGAAAGTTGTACTTTTAATATATCACCGTATAGCTGTATATATGTGTGTGTGTGTGTGTGTGTGTGTGTATGTATAAAATTATCTTTCTTTCAAAATGCACATATTTTACCTTGTGAGAATTCAAGATATGATCTTGGGGGCCTCAAAAATCTCTGGACTAAATTAGGCTGTTTGTGTGGAATCTACAAAGTCAGTAACACACGGCTCCCTTAAAACCTAATTCTAATTTGTCTGCAACTGTGACTACAATGAGTTTTCTCTTTCTCCACTCCTCTAAACTATGACAGACTACAGCAACTAAGATAACATTCCTACTAATAAGATGGGGCTTTTCCCTTGACACTGAGCTTAGCAACTCTCCACAGTCTAGATAAATTCAATACTTCTAAATGAAAACCCAGGGCCAGAGAAAACACAGCCTCAGCTTGTCCCTAGTGATGATGTGGTTGGCAGTGGTTCATGGATGATAAATTGCTTTGATTCTGGAGAGTGGCGATGCCTGCTACTTAAGTTGAGACTTATGAACATACCAAAACTCACTTTGCTCACATACGGTTAACTTCTAATTATTCTTTGTTGGTTTCTTTTACTTTTGTCCCTCTGTGTTTCAAGCCATATGGTTTTTCTACGGTTAAACTGCTAACCTAGCAATACTATTTTATTTTTCGTCCATTTCAACTTGCCTTTCTTAAATGAATGCTCACTTTGCTTTTATTTCCCCTGAAATTCCTTCTCATTTTCCTTTGGTATTTCTTTGAAGTTTATTGTTAATGAAATTTTTACTCATTTTTGCTTTTTTGGTGAGATACTTAGAAGACTCTAAAGGTTGGAATTAGGCAGACACACCTAAATTTTCCTTGATGCAGAAACGGATGCCTGATTTAAATCTCTCATTCAGTTATTGTATTCACCCCATTCATTATGGAGTGCATGTGTGTATGTAAGAGAAAAGCACTCTCCTCAAAGCTCAGTCATGCTGGGATCTCCTACCTCCAGTCCTCCCACCAGCCAGGACCCTGGGTAATCACATGCACACCTTGCATGTCTTTCAAGCCACCTACACCAGGGACTTAAACCATGACCAGCATGTGACTTCCAGCTCTACAGTGCAACTGGGCCATGAGGCTGGGACCACATAATCCTCTATTGAATCTACACTCAATGTAGCCTTCACATTTTTTACTTCTCAAAGCTGTTTCCTCTGATGTCCCTTTTTATTTATCTAGTATTTTCTATTTACTGAGATTTTTTTGGGGGGGGCACTTAAGATTCTTTTTAATCACATCAACAATAAACCTAAACTTAAATAGCTAACACTTGATAGAATGTGTTGTATCATAAACGAAATAAAGCTTGTGTATGTGAAAAAGTGCTATAAAAATGAAAAGAAATGTGTAACACAAGAGTTGTGATAGGTAAAATGGGGAAAAAGGAGTGGTTATGAAAAGTGGGAAGGGATAAAGAAATTTTTTTCTCTGAATAATACAAAGTAGAATATCTCATTAGTGTTGGCAGGTGGTATGGTGGGTAAGGGTGCTGGACTCCCACATGACTGACCACTGTTTGAGCCCTGGACCTGATGGCTTGCTTTTTCACTAGGCTTATCCTCTAGTTTTTCCTCTGTTTTGTTACCCAGAATAGCTGAGGTGTAAATATTGTGCTTGTTTACAAACATCCTGGCTTCATCTCTTAATCTGCTTTAATTCATTTCTGGGCCCGCCGTTTCACTGAAACTGCTTTTAAATAATCACTAGTAAATTCTCAATGGTCAAATCTTCTCAACCTTGTCTTTTTGATCATACAGTAGTTTTTAATACATATTTTACTTTTGGAGAGATTTTTGCTCTAAGATGTGTGAGATCATCAGAGAAAGACAAGAGAGACAGAAAGTGAGAAATCACTCCCCAAGAGGATGGTCACATGACAATCCCTTCTCCTCTGTTCTCCTCCTGGGATTTTGGGCATGCATGCACATACGCCCAGCAAGAACTTTAATCTGCCGTGTTCAGGGCTCAAACCACAGTCCACTGCATGGGACTCCAGCAACGTAACCATCATGCCCTCTGCTGGTCCCAGTAGTTTTTAATATTAATGGTCATATTCTTCCTTGAAACCATCATCTTCCCTGCTCTTTATGGCACCACCCTTTGACACAATGACTCTTCATTGCTAACTTTTCTGTCTGCCACCTAATCCCTCACTCTTTAACGGCAGGGGATTTTTATGGTTAAATCTGTGTTAGTTGGGAACCAGCAGTTAGCGTAATGGTATGTCGCTGGACTCCCACGTAGTCGACCGCGGTTTGTGTCCCGGACCCGGTGGCTCAAAACTCACGCCGGGCGCGTGTGCGTGCGTGCCCAAGATCCCGAGAGGAGAATGGAGGAGAAGGGATTGCGGCGTGACCATCCCCCCTGGGGGGTGATTTCTCGCTTTCTGTCTCTATGTCTCTCTCTGTCTGGCGAGCGCACGCGCCCTATAGTGAAAATCTCTCAAAAAAAAAAAAATCTGTGTTAGTTAAGAGTTCTCTAGGGATACAGGGCCAACAAATTTTATAAAACATACACAGAGATTTTATATACATACATATATAAACATATACGATATGCATATATATGTGTGTGTGTATATATATATATATAAGAGTGTGTGTGTGTGTGCGTGTGTGTGTGCGCATATGATATACAGAGAGAATTTCTTATGAAGAATTGCCTCACATGATTATGGAGGCTGAGAAATCTCAACTTCTGCAGTCAGTAAGTTAGAGACTCAGGAGAGTTGAAACTGGCAGTCTCAAGAAGTACTAATATTTTTGTCAAATCTGAAGAAAGGGGACCCGGTGGCTTAAAACTCACGCCGGGCGCGTGTGCGTGCGTGCCCAAGATCCCGAGAGGAGAATGGAGGAGAAGGGATTGCGGCGTGACCATCCCCCCTGGGGGGTGATTTCTCGCTTTCTGTCTCTATGTCTCTCTCTGTCTGGCGAGCGCACGCGCCCTATAGTGAAAATCTCTCAAAAAAAAAAATCTGTGTTAGTTAAGAGTTCTCTAGGGATACAGGGCCAACAAATTTTATAAAACATACACAGAGATTTTATATACATACATATATAAACATATACGATATGCATATATATGTGTGTGTGTATATATATATATATAAGAGTGTGTGTGTGTGTGCGTGTGTGTGTGCGCATATGATATACAGAGAGAATTTCTTATGAAGAATTGCCTCACATGATTATGGAGGCTGAGAAATCTCAACTTCTGCAGTCAGTAAGTTAGAGACTCAGGAGAGTTGAAACTGGCAGTCTCAAGAAGTACTAATATTTTTGTCAAATCTGAAGAAAGGTAAAGACCTATATCCCAGCTCCAGCAATTCGACTGGAGTGTTTCTACTTATTTGTGGGATGGTTCCACTTTTGTTCCAGTCATACTTTCAACTGATTGGATGAGCCCCATTTATATCAGGGAGAATAATCCAGTTCACTCAGTCAAATGTTAATCTCATCCACAAATATAAACAGATAAATCAAATGTGGTATGTCCATACAATTAAATAGTATTTCATTTTAAAAAGGAGTGAGATTATGAAACATGCCACAACAGAAATGAGCCTTGAAGAAATTATTTTAACTGAAATGTCAGACGCGGAAGAACAAATGCTGGGTGATTCTCCTTATATGGGGTACTTAGAGTATTCAAATTCATGAAGACAGAGCGTAGAAGGGTGGTTGCCAGGGCCAGGGAAACGGGGGATAGGAGCTAGTGTCTACTGGGTACAGAGTTTTGTTTGGGAAGAAGAACACAGTTAGGAGTGGATGGTGGTGATGTCTGCATGGCAATCTGAATACACTTAATGCCACGCGACTGTGCACTTTTACGTCATTAACTGAGTAAACTTTACGTTGTGCATGTCTTCCCGCAATTTAAAAATAAACTGTATGTATACACCTAAATCTTTCTCAATCAAGGCTTTCATGATTTAGCTGCCATCCTTACACGCACACACTCTGTGCATAACTGAGGCCCTATCCCTGCTCTCCAGGCCTTCCTCGAAGGGGCCCTGCGTGTACAGAGCCCTGTGTACTTCCTCACACTGATTTCTCCTTCTCCTGCACTTCAGTCTCTGTCCTCATGCTGACGCCTCAGACTAGCTTTAAGGTTTCATGTCCTCAGTGAAGCACGCCCAGATCCTTGTTTAGAATTAAGAATGAAGTCAAGGACTTCTTTATTTATACCCTGTGCCATGCCTGCTTACACCTCGATTTACACTGTATTTACTTTTACTCTTGGTAGAGGTAAGAGTTGGCATTTGCTTTCCTCCATAAGATCTTAAGCTTCTGGCACACAGGGTGTCTGACTTCTGCTTTCCTTCGCGTGGTCCTTCAGTGAGTACTTGATCTGAATTTGGGAAATCTCATTGATTACCTTTATGATGGGTTCTTGCTTCCCCTTGCTTTGTAATTGACAGATAGAACTCAATCATAGTCAATGGGCATTATCTGTATTTGAACATGGTTTTACAAGTTCTGTATTTTTCATGGTTCTCTCTTTTTTCTTTTCTCTAGCTCCTAGAATTTCATGTTATTTACATTAGCGTCACTCAAAGCATGAAGAGTTGATCCTGCATTTTCATTTTTTTAAAAATAGGAAGACAATATTATTTCAATTTTTATGTATGCAAGAATTCACAAACAGAACAATTTTTCTCTAATGGATTAGCTAATGATAATAGAGTAAGTGGCAATTATAGACCAGCTAACTATTTTTATTTTATTTTATTTTATTTATTTATTTATTTTTTTGAGAGATTTTCACTGTAGGGCGCGTGCACTCGCCAGACAGACAGAGAGAGACATAGAGACAGAAAGCGAGAAATCACCCCCCAGGGGGGATGGTCACGCCGCAATCCCTTCTCCTCCATTCTCCTCTCGGGATCTTGGGCACACACGCACACGCGCCCGGCGTGAGTTTTAAGCCACCGGGTCTGGGACACGAACCGCGGTCGACTACGTGGGAGTCCAGTGACATAGCCATTACGCTAACTGCTGGTTCCCTCTTTTTTTTATTTTAAGGTAATTTATTTCTTTATTGAGTGAGAAAGATAGACATAGAGGGACAGAGAAAGAGAGAAATAGAACGCCCAACAGAAACTTGATAGTGTGATACAACCTCATCCTCAGTCATCCTTAATCGTGGGCACATGCCTGGCATACTCAGGCAGGTCTCTGGATACAGTCCTGGAACCTTGACATGGGAATCAGCTTCAGAGAGCCTCATTGTATTTACCTCTGCACCATCGCCTGGCACAACAGCTTGTGTATATAGATAGATATAGATATAGATAGATATAGATATATAGATAGGTATAGAGATATAGTTAAGGTAAGTGTGTGTGTGTATATATGCATTCAACCACTGTATACCATTACAGCTTATAAAATAAATTTTACCAACACAAATACACTGCATATTAGTCCAATTAAAGATATTAATGTATATGTTTCAACACTGATAATTTTCCATTTTTTGTGTCCTTTAAGTGTTTTGCTTCTTTATATTTCCTTTCGATTCCCTTCCTCTCACCCTCCCGTTTCTGACCCTCCTCCCACACTGTCTCTAGTATCCACAGTTGTTGTCCATGCTCTCATATCTTCCATTCTTTCAGCTTCTTTCACAGTGTAGACATTCGGTATATATTAAGTGGGGACATGCAATGTGTCTGGCTTGCTTGGCTTAGTAGAAGATCTTCCACATTCATCCACTTTCTGTCAAATGCCAGGGTCTCGTTTGCTGTGGCTGAGTAGTATTCTGTAGTGCATATGTGCCATACTTTTTCAATTCATTCATTTGTTCGTGAATATCTGGGTCAGTTCCATGTCTTCACAGTTGTGAATAGTGTCGCAACCAACATGGATGTGCAGGTACTTTTCCAAGTGAGTGTATTCCTATCCTTTGGGTAGATAAGGTTATCCAGAGTGAGATTGCTGGATAATATGGTGGTTCCATTTGTAGGTCTTTGAGGTATCTCTGCATTGCTCTCCACAGTGGTTGTACTAATTTACATTCATGCCACCAGTGTAGGAGAGTTCCCTTTTCACCAGAGTCTCACCAGCACTTATCACTTTCCTGTTTTTAATCTTAGCCATTCTGACTGGAGTTAGGTGGTATCTCATTGTGGTTTTTGATTTGCATTCCCATGTGATAAGAGGTGTTGAACATTTTTTCAGATGGTTTTTGGCTGCTCGTATTTCTTCCATGCAAGATATTAAAATATCAGATATTAAGGTGAATGACACCACTTAACTGGTCCAATTGTTACAGAAATTGGAAATACTATGTAACTAATGATGCATGGCAGAAACTCAGGCATTTTTTCATATTGCTCTACACACTCTTTGTTACCATCTGCAAGTACACTGTACCCCGAAGGTCTGTGATGCACCATCTTTAACAATGATGGCTCCTAATCACACGCCTGGTATCATGGTAGTTCTAGATTACACAGAATCACTGGGTTATTTTTTATTTATTTATTTTTTGAGAGTTTTTTGCTATAGGGTGCGTGCACTCTCCAGAAAGAGAGAGACAGAGAGACAGAAAGCGAGAAATCACTGCCCTGGGGGGATGGCCATACCGCAATCCGTTCTCCTCCATTCTCCTCTTGGGATCTTGGGCATGCACGCACATGTGCCTGGAGTGAGTTTAAGCCACCAAGTCCGGGACTCGAACCGCGGCCGACTACATGGGAGTTCAGTGACATAGCCATTATGCTAACTGCTAGTCCCAGTGGGGTTATTTTTAATAGGAAATTGTTTGAAGAAGCTGTGCCAACCCATTGTGTACATTGTGTTGTTCCTCTAGCCCTTTCTCAGCCCACAGGTTGGAAAGGTTTAGCTCAGGCTTGGATAGCTTCATAGCGCAGAACTAAAGAATCAGTTAAATCCTGGAGCCTGACAACTTTTGCAGTGCCTCTCCACCACAGGCTGAAGTTCAGAATCTTTTTCTCTCTCTAGACTTCATTGCTACAATGACCATTCATGCTCTATAGTCCACTTGGTTACATTTCTTTCTTTTGAACTCCTTTGCTGGTGTCTTCTCATCCTCTGGAAAAAAAAAAATCCATATATTGAAACAAGTGCCTCTTCTCTCCAGCCAGCAATGAGGCAGCGGTTTCTTACAGCATGTTATGAGAGGTCTAGTGACTGTGGGCAGAGAGGAGCCTGTTAGCATTATGACCCAGATGGACACAGAGGGTTACAGACCCTTCGCAATGTACTTGAACCACTGAAGAAGAAGCAATGACTTTTTCAGGCAGCCCATACTTCAATATTGACAGGAGTGTTAAAAGAAATTTCAGATTGCCTATTTCTGCTGGCTAGAAAGTCCTGTAATTGTGGCAGGCAGGGGGCAGAATGCCTTTGGTGACTAAAAGTGAAAATACTTGATCTGAACTCTCAAAGCCTTTGTAGATATTTCTATCCAGAGAAGAGCACCAGGGCTGCATTAGCAGAGTCCTTGAGATGTGATGGGGGAGTCAATGCTATTTTCCTTCTGGCTGAGAGAAATGGCAGAGGCTCTTTGCAACAAATGATCATAAATTGCCCGAGTGTCTCTGAGGCAATGAGAGGACTTGCATGTTAGTGCTAATGCAGGCTGCTCTCATAGTTTTGAGTGGTGCTTGCTATTGGGAAAAAATAAGGGCCTAAGGAAAAAAGCTACCGATATATGTCTGTAACCCCTGAGTAAGTGCGATCAAAAGTAAAAGGTTTTCAGCTCTAAAGTTACTTTAAAAATAGATTCTCAAAACTCAGTAATCGAATCAAGAAGAGACCAAAGCCTGAATGTAAGATCCAGTGAAATTTGGAAATTGGAAAGTGAAAGAATAAACCACATCTTCAGTCAGAGGTAAGTCTGGCTGTCTACCCTGCCTTGTATCTGCTTCTTGCTTTTGTTTTGCTTTAAATTCTTGTACAAGGCCATGAGAATCAGGTTACAGAACTGTGTAACCAAAAGGCATACGTACATTTCAAGTTTAAGAGAAAAGTTCTTATCAGTGCTGCTTAAGGCCATTTTCTTTCTTCTTGAAATTCTTTTCTTTTTTTAAAGAATTCTTTATTTAATTTTATTTATTATTATTATCAGTATTATTTTAATTTGCTATAGGGCAGATGTGTGTGTGTGTGTGTGAGTGAGTGAGAGAGAGAGAGAGAGAGAGAGAGAGAGAGAGAGAAAGCCACAAGGTTTGGGACTTGAACTGGGGTAGGCCATGTGTACGTCCAGCACCTTAACCAAAATCCTACCTCTGTCCCCAATCTTGAATTTCTTTAGGCATACAGTCATACAGTTTAGGTCATCTTTAAGTCTCCTAAGCTGTAGTAGTCCCTGGATCTTTGATTGACTGACTGATTGATTGATTGGAGTCTTTTCCTCTCTTCCATGACACAGAGAGAGGCAGCACAAATTGGGTCTTCATGCCCCATCCCACCTGCAGCCTCAGCCAGCTCTGGATGGACACGCATATGCCCATGATGCTCAGGGAGGTCTCTGTGCGAGAACTCAGAACCGTCTCCTGTGGGTTGGCCCCACAGCATTTTTTGCTCCACTCCACACCCACCTCCTTTCCCTCCCTGCTCCTTTGTAAATAGTATCAAATGTACAGATTTTCAGGAAGTGGTAGTTCCAATAGTTAGGTTGTGCTCATACTGCATAAATGTTCTAGCAGCTTTAGTGATCTTCCATGTTTCTAGATTTGCATCTACAGCAATTCACTTACCATAACCCAGACGTGAGGATTCTGCTACATGGAAAGAACCAGCTGATAACCATGTTGAATGCTGATGGCAGTCCATGTTATTTGGGAGGTGTTTCCTCAGTGCAAAATACTCTGTTAGTTCCTTAACATAGATAATCTCATTTAATTTCCTCAACATCCTTATTGCGATCATCATTCTTATTCTTTAAAGAAACTAGGGCTCCATGAGAGTATTTGTGTAAGATCATACACATAGTAATGCAGAATGACAGTCCACAGTGTATACATTCTAACCCCAAATGTGAAATGTCAACCAAAAAGGAGAATTGGTATACTAAAAAAAAATATATATTTATAGAATTGAGGTAAAGTTCTCATGTTTCACAGTACTAGAGTATGTTCTAAACTTCATTTTCTTTTCTTTTCTTTTTCTTTTTTCTTTTTCTTTTTTTTTTTTTTTTTGGGGGGTTTTTGCTAACAGGGGCCTGCGCCTGCCGGTTTTCGCTACAGGGTGCCTGCGCTTGCCAGATGGACAGAGAGAGACAGAGAGACAGAAAGCGAGAAATCACCCCCCAGGGGGGACGGCCACACCGCAATCCCATCTCCTCCGTTCTCCTCTCGGGATCTTGGGCACACATGCACATGCGCCCGGCGTGAGTTTTAAGCCAACGGGTCCGGGACGCGAACCGCAGTCGACTACGTAGGAGTCCAGCAACACAGCCATTATACTAACTGCTGGTTCCAAAACTTCATTTTCTTTTGAAGTCCAGCATAATATCTTTATTGTGGAAAAATTATCCTTATTCTGCATTGATAAAACACCATTTCTAATGGTCAGCCACGTGTACATTTAGATTCATTAATTCAGCTACCGGCTGGAGGGTTCTGCCCCAATTAGCTTAAATATCATTTTCCTGGAGTTTCTGGAAAAGAAGTCTTTCTGCTTTTGTAATGAATTACCAGATAGTACCATTGGTAGGATGGCATGGTGTTGTATGAAAATAATCATTTGCAAATAAAGTGGACATTCGGGAGAAAGAATTGCAACTCTCTGTGACTCTCTGTGACTATGTCCCTTTTTAAATTTTATTTTTAATTCTAATTTTTAAAATTGCCACAGGGTGTGTGTACTCACTAGAGTGAGAAAGAGAGAGAAAGAGGGAGAAAGCCTACACCAGTGGGGCATGGTCATACCACAAGCCTTGTTTTCATTTCACCACCCTTTAGGGACTTTGGTCACGCAACCTGACATGACTGGCCATGATTCAAATCTGGCTCCCTGAACCTCTAAGCCACTGGGTGACCTATGTCCGCTTACAGCGTGACTTTATCAAGATATCGGAGCTTTTTCCCCATTTCTTGCATAAAGGCATTTTTTTTCTTTAAACTTGCTTTTATCAAGATGAAAGAATTAACCTTGTGCCACTCTGAGGCTGAGGAATTGCAGCTTCCATTTTCATTATTTTGAAACTCTTCCCCAAAACTGCCATGTGAAGAAGCCAATCTGGTCAGCTAGAGGACGGGATGCCAAAAATAGAAATCCGTAATACCCAAGAAGACAGCCAGCTTCGACTGGCAGAGCTGTGAGTCAGGCCATCTTGGGTTTTCTGACTCAGTTGACCTGAGCTTAATGAAGCTACAGGAGTGAGTGCTTGGCGAAATTTCAACTAACATTATTTTGAGAAATAACAGATTTTTTTTCTTTTTCTTTTTCTTTATTCAGAGAGATTTTTTTCTTTTCTTGTTTTTCTTTTTCTTTTCTTTTTTTCTTTTTAAGGGAGATTTGTGCATGGACTCACCCAGAAACATAGAGAACCCTCCCTCCACCTCCGGGGTGCTTGAGATGACACAATCACTTCTCCTCTCTTCTCCTCTTGAGATTCTGGGCATGCACACACAAATGCACCCAGTGTGAGTTGCAAGTCACTGATCCGGGACTCAAAGTGGGGTCGACCATATAAGAGTCCAGTGTCTTAACCACTATGCCACCTGCTGCCCCCCATACATCTTTGTCTTTTAACCCACTTAGATTTGTACTGGTTTATTAAACTGCAAGAATTAACTGATACAGTCTCTGTGGCTAGGCAGACAGGTGAGGCAGGGAGAATGATTCCAAAGATGAAGAAAAAAATGGATTCTTGGTGTTGTCACATGAACTGTTAAATCAATCTTTAGACGTCTACTCTGCATCCGGCTTTAGCATTCCTAAGAGTTTATTTCAACTACTTAATCTCCATCCCGTCATTACTTTTTGCAGGAGGTGGGGTCGGGAGACAGGGGTGACTTAAATCAATTATGTTTTATTAAGTTGCAACCTCCTATAATAAATTATCATAGTCACCACACTAGTTGTTGTATAATTCTAAATACAAAATGATTTTATCATCTGTGGGTCTATGTACTATGGGATCCACAGAAAAATCAGTCTGCAAAAAATTTTTTCAAGACAACATTGCTAAAAATTTGAATAGGGTTATACTCGAGTAGCTTTACTAACATTTTCTCTGTGCCTATTTCTAAAATGAATAAATTTACAAATGACCCATAATCTATTTAACGTGGCACTGTAGTGGAATCTTAGGTTATGTTTTTTATTAATCACCTGATAAACATGATTTCCTGGTTGTGAAGCTCATTTTTTTTTTTTTTAATTTAAGCGGTCCCTTCTAGCTTTATGTGAAGAAGAAAGGGCCTATTTTTTTAATCTGAAATTAAGGACTGATATTCTACCTATGTTTAAAATTTAATGTAATGTTTAATAAAAGAAGATGGCAGAAGAAATGATTTTCTTTGTTGCTTTTCTCTTTGTGTTAAAATGTAGACAGACTTCTGCGATATAATTAAGGTGATATCTGGAAACCTCTAACCTTGGCTTCATCATTTAGATGAACCATTTGACACTGAAATCTGCTTTTTTCAACTTGTCCTTATTTCCAGACATTTCCTAAAATACGATAAACAAAAATCTATCATTAACTATGATATCAAATATGAGGATAACCTAGGTATTAAAAGTGATGATCTAACTAGCTGGGAAAATGGTTGAATCCATTGCTAAACTGAATAAAGGGATAGAGACCTAAAATTTAGTTTTCTTTGTAAAAAATCATCACAATTGAGTGTGGTATAAATCTCATTCCGCCGTCTGATGATAAGGTTCCAGGGATTTCAAGAGCCACTCATTTACTTATTACATTTATTTAGTACCTACAATATGTCAGGCTGTGTGCTGAAAAGAATGAAAAATGGTAAATTTTCTCAGGGAACTCATAACCTCAGGGATGAGCCAGGCAATTTTTCAAACTATACAATAAAATGACTTGGAATAATGAGAAATGGCCAGGACTGCTGGACAAAGACACAGAGTTAATTGGGTGTTTTAGAAAGAAAATGACATCTATGGTGTCCAAACTTACCACCTTGTTTAGTGGGGCACTTCATTCCTACTGTCCTTCTTTCTGTGCTGGTGGAGATGTCACTGGACCGAAGAATATATGAGCCGAGATGTCAGTCCTGAATATCCATAACTGGTTTTTCTCTCCTGCTAGTTACTTGGTAGGATTGTTATTTGCTTCACTGTTGGGTAGGTGGGATAAAGTGATGAATTCTGGCCACAAATTATGAGTACAAATACTTTATGCCACTATAATATGGATGCAGAGGTTTTATAACTCTTTTGGAATGAATCCCCTCTGAGCTTTCTCCCTTCCCTCTGGCATAGTAACCCTCCGTATTCAACATGGCCGCTGTGATTCGGAGGGGTAGGATGAGCACAGCTTCCCCTGCTTAACGCTAGTGCACTACAGAAGGAACGATGTCTCCTTTCCTCCTATTAGTCACTGAGGTTCTGGTGTCGCATGTTACGAAAACATTAACTGGTATGTCCCAAGTGGACATACTTGTTTCCAACTAAACAAAAGAGAAGGAAGAACAATGGAACAATGGTTCTCAGTACCTATTCTTGTGTTTTCAATGACTTAAATGCTAGCCCCTGCATTGCGAAGTCCCTCTGTGTACACCTGCCAAGCTCCAGAGTACACATAACTCGCACGCATATTTTGAAGCATGCACATGCAAGCTGTTGCTTCCTCATTCTGTTTATTTAATATATAATTGTTCACATGAAGAATTACGAAGGTACTTATGAGGTGTCTTTTGGTGACAGGACACTTAATATCATGGGTGTTTTAAAAATACACATTAAACAGGCTCATTTCTGGACTTTAGGAAATTTGTTTTGCCCTGGGTAAGGCCCATATACTCATAGATGTAGTTACTTACTGACCTTATAATGAGACTTAAAGAAAAGGGGACCTGGGGAACCAGCAGTTAGCGTAATGGCTATGTCGCTGGACTCCCACGTAGTCGACCGCGGTTCACATCCTGGACCCGGTGGCTTAAAACTCACGCCGGGCGCGTGTGCGTGCGTGCCCAAGATCCCGAGAGGAGAATGGAGGAGAAGTGATTGCGGCGTGACCATCCCCCCCTGGGGGGTGATTTCTCGCTTTCTGTCTCTATGTTTCTCTCTGTCTGTCTGGCGAGCGCAGGCACCCTACAGTGAAAATCTCTCCAAAAAAAAAAAGAAAAAGAAAAGGGGACCTGGAGAATAGAAAGTGTATGGATTCAAAACAGTTGAGAATGCGTTTGCAGTTTCTTCTAGACATAGTGTGTGGTTTTGTGCGAGGTGTTTGACTATGCACTCCCAAACACAATTTCCTTGGAGACTACCTCTGTGGAGGGAGATTTTATTTAGAATGTAAGCTTCACTATGAGAGCTTCTCTTTTTATTTCTGCAAGTTCTTGGCACTCTGTTTATGTAATGATGTTTTAGTGATGTTATAAAATGCTATGGTTTTGCATTATACTTATCTGTGATTAATCCTTCTTGGGCTAGAGATAAGATGAGATTCTTTCCC
>NW_006159546.1:4134006-4144714 GCF_000334495.1 Tupaia belangeri chinensis | reverse complement strand
CCTGGGGAACCAGCAGTTAGCGTAATGGCTATGTCGCTGGACTCCCACGTAGTCGACCGCGGTTCACATCCTGGACCCGGTGGCTTAAAACTCACGCCGGGCGCGTGTGCGTGCGTGCCCAAGATCCCGAGAGGAGAATGGAGGAGAAGTGATTGCGGCGTGACCATCCCCCCCTGGGGGGTGATTTCTCGCTTTCTGTCTCTATGTTTCTCTCTGTCTGTCTGGCGAGCGCAGGCACCCTACAGTGAAAATCTCTCCAAAAAAAAAAAGAAAAAGAAAAGGGGACCTGGAGAATAGAAAGTGTATGGATTCAAAACAGTTGAGAATGCGTTTGCAGTTTCTTCTAGACATAGTGTGTGGTTTTGTGCGAGGTGTTTGACTATGCACTCCCAAACACAATTTCCTTGGAGACTACCTCTGTGGAGGGAGATTTTATTTAGAATGTAAGCTTCACTATGAGAGCTTCTCTTTTTATTTCTGCAAGTTCTTGGCACTCTGTTTATGTAATGATGTTTTAGTGATGTTATAAAATGCTATGGTTTTGCATTATACTTATCTGTGATTAATCCTTCTTGGGCTAGAGATAAGATGAGTTTTTTTTTATGAAACTTGAAGTTGCTGCAGAATTCATGTAAAATACAATTTGACAACAAAATGTAGCTTAGAGAATAAAAAATGATGACTGTTCTAAAGGTCTCTTAGGTTAAAAAAAAAAAACTAAAATAAGCATTTCATGTGCAGAAAAATTAAGTCTTAAGAAGCTACACCCCCACAACCTAAGCTACTTCTTGAGAATATATAAAGCACTTTAGAAGCTATATTAATTCTTTCAAGATAAATTATATCCTAGTATTAAATAATTCCCTAAGAGACCACATTTTTTTCCTACTTATTTCAAACTAAATATGTGGTTGGTTGGAAAAGTTGGAAGTAAAGATTTAAAGGAAATGAAGAATGTAGTTTTTCTCCCATTCATTTTCCTTTTGAGAGTAGACACTGAAGTCTTTGTGGGATAATTTGGCTAAATTGTTTCCTAATTCCGTTCTAGAAATTATGCAATTTGATGTGTAGCAAACTTATTTCTCTTTACCATTCAGTTGTGTTTGGCTGACATTTCCTAAGCACCTGCTAAGACCTAACACATGACACTGGGATGGGTCAGATGAATACAGTGTGGCACTTCATTGAGAAGTACAGTATAGCTGGTGGCCCAATTACATCAGCAAGGCATTTCAGTGCAACTGTCGTATATAAATAACCCGAGTATTTCTCAGAGGGTGCAGTTCTTTCTCTTGTTCACAAGTTAAGGTGTATGTATAGTTTTTAGTACTCTTGCCTGGGATGGATTGGAATTATACAAGACTACAGCTACCCAAGTAAAACAGCACAGAAAACTCAGCTATGACACAGAGTAGTTACATTAGAATATATACCTAAAACCATCTGTCTTTGTATATGCATTTAAGCTGACTGGCACTTGACCTTTTATTGAAAATGTTAAGAACCCAACAGAACATGATATAATAATAACTTATATACATGCTTATATACAAAAAGTTAATCAGCATGGCTGGCATGCCATCAACATCAGGAAATGAACGACTTTTAAATGGCAAAATATAAAGTTCTGGAGCTTCCATGCTTGTCTAAATTTTTAAAATCTCTGATTTGAACAAATTGTCATTTATATCTTCCAAAGAACACATTACCTCTGCTGCGTGAAAAGCCCATATGATCTGCACTGTCAGATTTTATTATTATTGTGACAGATACTTTAGCATATAAATCTTAAACTAATGAAAAAATGTCATCTTCTTTTTGGAGCTAAGTGTTCAAAGTGCGTCAGCTATTTGATTTGATAGACATTTCTTCAGAAGGCTTGGAAGGCATTACATATTAAAAATACTTTGTATATGAAACTCTTATCATTTATATCCACCTCCACAATGGATAAACTAATTGTAAACCACTTTTGAGAACTAGACTTCCCCCCAAAAATAAATAAAAAACTAACTTTTACCTATGGGAATAGAACTCTAAAAATGTCAAAGAATATTTATGTGCATTTCATCATATACAAAATAATTTCTTTTTATTTATTGGTTTAATATAGAAAGCAGAAGTGCATGTAAGAATTTTCAGAGACTAGGCAATGCCTAATAATACATATGAAAAGTCATCAGATTAAGTTCCCTGAACTTTTTGAAGAATTTATGTATGGTTAACTGAGCTAATAAATAATCCAAGTTTTGGTTGGCTTATAATTGTGGGCATTTAAAAATGATAATGACAATAGTGCATTCAATAGCCTACTGTATTGTTTCTCAAAATAACGTATGTATGAAGTCATCTGGGTGCATATGAAATGGCAGCTCAATAAGTGACCTCTTCAGAGATTCTGGTTCAGGAGATCGATAATGAGGGTCTCTTTAGATAGCTCCAATTTTAGGTAGTTTAAAAAACACATTTGGATCAGGAATGTTTCAAAATGTTCAGAGTTATCATAATATTCAAAAATCTCAGATGCAGGTTGAGTGTATCTGAAAGTTAATTTTCAATTGGTTGAGGAAACAATGAGTAAGATAATGTATGTTAATTTAACACATGGCTCCTCCTTTAAAAAGAATTTATGATGATTATTTCTAAAGGGAAGAGCTGACCAAAGTTAAACATCCAGAGCTCAATAGTATTCTCTTTCTTTCTTTATTTTTTTAGGAGAGGTTTTTGCAATAAGGCGCCTGCACTCGCCAGACAGGCAGAGAGACACAGAGAGATAGAAAGTGAGAAATCACCCCCCAGGGGGGAATGGCCATGCCGCAATCCGTTCTCCTCCATTCTCCTCTTGGGATCTTAGGCACGCACGCACACACGCCCGGCGAATAGTATTCACTTTTCAAAGTAATTTTCCTAGACTTATCTGCCATATAATATGTAGGCTATTAGCGCTGGATCACTCTAGTTCTGTGGGGACACATTTCAGAGAGAGAATCTGAGGTGTGGGGACATGCTCTGAGCAAACGCCATCTGCTCTTTTGGGGTTTGGCAGAACCTTGTAACTTGTCTTTCCTTGACCTTGGCTGCAGACAGAGCAAGGGTGGAAATTACTAGGGGCATTCCAATAGACACATCTGATGGACTTCAAGAAACACTTGACCCCAATTAGTAAAGTCCAACCCCTGCTCTGCATCTGAAAGGTTCTTTAGCCTTCTCTGGGTGTGGTGGTGCACTCCTTACGGAGAAGTTCTTTAGCTCCTTCCCCACACTTAACAGCTAGTTCTCTGCATTAAAAAAGAAGATATTTTCTCTTGATGGGGTTATCACCAAGGGATACACCTGGCCTGGTATGACTAAGCCCTCATAGATTTGTTAATTGCTTCTTATTGTCTGTAACCTGGCAACCAATCTATGAAGTATCATGAAACATACATGTGTAATGTCTCCTTGTACTATAAATACAGACGTCTAGTCCATCTGGGAGGCACAAGTTGCTTGGGCTACCTAGGCTCAGGCTGCCTGTGTCCATTTCTACTCTATGTCTTTGTCTCATTCTTTCCAATTCCCCGGTCCTGGCAAGATGGAGGGCTTTCTCTTTCTTGTCCTCTTTCTCTTCCTCACTAGCAGCCCTCTGATCATGATTCAGCCAGACCCAAGCCCTGGGGCGGGCGCTGACATAGTTCAACAGCCTTTAGGTCTGTATTACTTCGAGCTTTTATTTCCATGGCCTGAATGTCAGTAGGCTGTATTGGTCTCTGTTAAAGCAAAGACCCCAAATTATCTGGCAATGCCTTAGGTAGGACAATTTTCTCCTCAGGAGAATGCATGAGAATAGGCATTGGGGTTACAAATCTTGAAGATGATGAGTGCCATTTTTATTTCTTGGATTGTTCCAAGTCACTTTAAGACGCTGCAATGTGTATTATATCTCTTCGTTTCAGTTGACTTACTTTGAAAGGAAATATCCTCAATGATATTCACCACAGAGAGAGCATTTCCGATCCTAAGAAAGCTCTGCATTGAGCAGAATTTTATACTGAGGTGAAAGCAATATCAGTTCATGGACATTTTCCTCTAAAAGGTCATTTCATGGTCATATGAGGCACCTTGCATACCAGACTGCTACTTTTAGAGATTCACACAGAGTACCATTACATTAAAGGTCTCAGATTGCCCTGGGAATTAGGAGCCTCTCTAAAGTCATTTAACTCTGCATTTCTCAAATTAATTTGTCTATATTGTCTCTTTTTCACTGAATACTTATTCATTGCCCATGACATTCCATTATGTAGTATCTCTTTCTCCTCACGGGAACTCATGCCAGTTAAGTCCTTTGGAGTGGGAAGTCACAAGCCCATTCTCTTGGCCTCCCCTGAAAACACAGAATAATGAATATTTAGGTTGTAACTCTGCAAAATATGATAGATATATTACATTTTTTATTAGCAGGTGGAGCCATGTTAATTCAGTGTAAGTATGAGAAAGCTACCTTTGAAGAATTAGGTGTTTTCAGTTTCTCCTTCCATCTATTTTTTCTATATTAAAAATCAAACACCAAATCTAGCCAATTCAACTGCTTTCCAAACTCTTCACTATAACTCTGAAACATCATTTCTCATCTGAAACACCGTAGACCCTTTTGAGGTAGTGTCTGTGTCTATAATTTGCTTTCATATGACTCTACCTGTAGATAGTACTAGTGAAGTCAAAGACTTATTTTGCATTTTTTATATCTCTCCTTTGCATAAAGGATAAAGGATAAAGAATAAAATGATGGGAACCAGCAGTTAGTGTAATGGCTATGTCACTGGATTCCCACGTAGTTGACTGTGGTTTGCGTCCTGGACCCAGTGGCTTAAAACTCACGCCGGACGCGTGTGCGCGCATGCCCAAGATCCCGAGAGGAGAATGGAGGAGAAGGGATTGTGGCATGACCATCCCCCCTGGGGGGTGATTTCTTGCTTTCTGTCTCTCTGTCTCTCTCTGTCTGTCTGGCGAGTGCACATGCCCTATAACGAAAAAAAAACCTCTCCAAAATAAAAAAGAATAAAATGATGTAGCCAGCCAGTGGTGTGGTGGTTAAGGTCAACTACACATGTTGAATCCTGAGCTCAGCAGCTTGAGAGACACGCTGGGAGTATCTGTCTGTGCCCAAAATCCTGAGAGGAGAATGGGGGAGAAGGGATTATGGTATGGCCATTCCTTTTTGGGAGGAGAGGGTGTTCTCTTTCTCTCAGTGCATGTACCTTATAACAACTTTTTAAAAGAAAAATAATAAACTTATAATTCCTTGAACTCTTAATCAAAGTCCTTTTGACATAATCTCAACTAATTTTTTCTAGTTTCATTTTCCTTTACACTTGTACAAGCATACCTTATTATATCTCAAATAAGTCAGATATTTAACAAATATTCACCACTTAAATAGACACTAGTAGGATGACTATTCCTATTATCTCCTTTATAAGGAGATAAAATAGTCTTTTATCCTACCCTGTCTGCCTAGTTGCACACGTGAGACTCAGAGAAGCTATCTTTCTATAATCTGATTGTAATGCCTTAGAAAATTTGTGTGGAACCGGAATGACCTTAAACCAAATGGACAATGACTATTTCCCATAGGTATTTGGCTCTGAGGCTGAGATTCGGGGCCTGGTTTGGTCATTATTTTAATTTTTGTAAATCTTTTTTTTTTTTTTTTAATTTTCATTTTACTACAGTGCACAAGGACTTGCCAGAGAGTGAGAGAAAGAAAGTGAGAAGGCTTTCTCTAGGGTAGATAACCACACCTCAGTCCTTTCTCCTCCACTGTTCTTTGGGGGATCTTGGGCACATACGCCAAGGTGTTTTTTGGGCCACTGGGACTCTGACTTGAAATGTAGAGTTGACTATGTAGAATCCAGTCACCTCAGCCACCACATGACTGGCCGGTCTAGTCAATCTTTTAATGAAAGAAAAATACATTCTAAAGATTTGGGAAGCTGTGTAGAGAGACAAACAAGGGGGGCTAGTCTCCTGCTACATGGTACAAAGAGGCAGAAATGCAGAAGGGAACAAATCCGAAGTCAGGTAGCATGGTTATGTCCTCAACATCTGTCTGTTCTTCAAGATCATATCAGCCTCAGCGCCTTTGAGATACTACGAAATGCATATCTATGCACAGAAGCACATGTACTCACCCCATATTTCTTTCCTTGTGCTGGGAGTGTCGATCTATGTGTATTTATCCTGATCTAAATCCTACTTATCATCTAAAATCTACCTCTTGCCTAAAGCATATCCCAAATTGCCATTCACAGACACTCTCTTTATGCCAATGGTTTCATAAAACACATCCTTGTGTGTATATATATGTATATAGTGCATATATTTATATATAACATATATAGTATATATTATAACATAATATAATATATTATAATGATATATTGGTATTATATAAAATATATTTAAATATTATATATAAATATAAATATATATGTATACATAGCTCCAAGAGCAAGGCTATGTCAAGGTTATGTTGTATCAGCTAAATCTTGCATCTAACACTGTGATTTAAACATGGGAGGCATTACTAATAATATTTTTGTATTGCAGAAGAAATAAAAACCCATATGTTTTATTTCCTTTACAGACATAAACCTTTTGATAGGAAAAACTATCTGAAAATAAGCTTTATCATAACCGCGATGATCATTTCCTGGAGAGCAAACTTGTTTTTCTATTGTTATCTCAGTGAATGCCTTGTCCCCAAAGATGGCAAAGCTTTGATTGTCTATTTGTTGCTCCCTGGGAATGGTGAGAAATCTTATCCATATTGTTGGCGTAAACATGAGAAATATCAAAGGCAGGATTTTGTAAGGATTCTAAACATTACGGTAAGGGAGGGAGTCTGATGGCTGAATGAGCCCCCAGCTGTGTTTGAGAGACACTTTCAATGCTGAAGGAATAAATCAGTTTTATCTAAAAAGTATGATTAGCGCAGAAGGGTAAAACTCAGTAGACATTAGCAAGTTGAGAGATGAGTAATTATTCAATGTGCTTTCCAAAAACCAAAGGTTATCTGAAATGATCATCAATGGTATTTAACATCTAAATTGATTTTTGACAGTTTAAGCCATGCATCGCAGAAGTGTGACTCATTTGAAGAAATCAAATTATTTACACAGTAGGTGATATTTAGGCTTAGCTTCTCCCCGACATCATAGAACAGTACTTGCTGAGTTAGGAAGCAGGGTCCACTTCTAAAGGATAAATCTTAACAAGAGGAAATGAGGTATGGAAATGAGGAAATGAGTTGTTGGAAAAGTCATGAGTTATTTTCCTATGTTTTTCTGTGCAAAAATATGTCATAACTTTTCCAATGACCCAATATATATGCAGATTTCCTTTATATATGTATGTGTTAAATATATGTATTGCCATTACTTGACATAAGAAGGTAGAAACAGAGAGAGGAAAGCTAGAGTTGGAAGCCAGACAGCTAAAGTTAAAAGGAGCTGAAGGGAAGTGAGGATACCCTAAGGTTTATGACCTGGTGGGAGGCAGTCTACAAAGAAATGGTCAGAAATAGTTTCTAAAGTTGAATGCAAGGTAGAGCTAAAGGTTTAACTGTGCTATTCAAATGATATAAACCATAGAAAATAATTTTTATATAAGTATACTGGCAGAAGTAGAGAGCATTGTTGATGGTGGTAAAAATAAAATGATCTATTATAGTAGAAAGTTAACAGAAAATCACGATTGATGAGTCAAGCTATAACATAAAGATGACATGAAGTTATAAATGTAACTAAGAAAGACTAAAAAATATATAGCCAAAAAAATCAAGTATAGTTGCTGATGAGAGTAAGCAACTGATGCATATCAAAGAACAGTTGATAAATTACTCTCTCTGTAAATCATTCTATTTCAATGCTTATCCATATGCCTGTATTAAGCTGATTAAAACACACACACTTTCTTTTAACAGATGCAGTATCTGCCAGTCACTCTTGATTCTTACCTTGTTTCATTATGCTTTTCCTGCTTTCCCCAATTCCTAATACTCCTTGAATTTCTACTCCGTGTTATATAATATCACCAGTATCCACTATGAGCAACTGGTTTTTAACGAGGTCCCCTATATAAACTTTGTCCCCTTTTTATCACTGTTCTGAACATCTAATCTTATAGTAGCGAGGGCAATTTTTCAAAAGAAATTACATCAAAAATTTTTTTGATCACAGTGCTTTCTTGTTTTACTATCTCCAGAGCTCCCTTTTTTCCCCTTTTTTTTCACCATGAAGTGCATAATATATAGTCTCCACTCTACTTTTCCCCTGACTTCCCACCCTTAGCGTTCATGAACCTTCCAACTGATCTCTTCAGTCATGTTGAACTGCTTTGAAGTCTTGGAGTGTGTCAAGTGTGTTAACTTGAACCTCTACAACTTTGAATATGCCATTTTCTCTGCTCTGGACATGTTTCTTCATTCATTCTGCCTCCATTTCTTTAATCCTCAACCTAAATATGGGACTTTTCTTCATCTGCAAGACTAGGGTGGGAGCTCCCTGTCACTTGCTCCTGAGCATTGTTTCTTTACATCTTTATCACACTTGTTATCTTTGCCTGTTTGATAATAGGCATTCCAATAGGCATGAAAGATATCTCATTATAATTTCTATTTACATTTCTTTGATGGTTTTTGATATTTATTTATGCTTTTGAGAGAGAGTTTAATATAGGGTGTGGGTGCTTGCTGGAGAGACAAAGAGAGACACAGAGACAGAAAGTGAGAACTTACACCCCCAGCAGGGATTGCCATGCCACAATCCCTACTCCTCCATTCTCCTATTGGGATTTTGGGTATGTACACACATATACCTGGTGTGAGTTTTAAGTTACTGGGTCCAGGACTCAAACTTCAGTCAACTATGTGGAGTCTGGCAATGTAATCATTACACCATCTCCTGGTCCCTCCCTGATGGTTATTTATGTTGAGCTTCTTTCATTTACCTGTTAGGCATTTTATACACCTTATTTTGTGTCCGTTTGTTTCCATTATGAGAAGGTGTACACACTAGCTAGAAAGAGCTTGTGAGAGAGGGACAAAGCACCACTCCTCAGTGAGCTCAGACTTGCTTCCATCCTCTCATCTCCATTGCTCTACACTACTGGATTTTGGACACACATGTACATGCAATGCTGTGTTTCTCATGACATTGGGTCAGGCATTTAAACTGTGATTAGCCATGTGGGATCCAATTCCCTTAACCACTAGATTATGGGGTCAACCTTTTTGCCATTTTTTATTTTTCTTGATGTTGATGAGTTGTTTGAGTTATTTATTTTAGATATTAACCTTTTATCAGAAGTATGCTTTGCAAATACATTATCCCATTCTGTAGTTTTCCTCTTCTCTCTATTAGCATTTTGTTTTTCTATGAAGAATTTTTTTTAGTTTTATTTAATTCCATTTGTCCATATTTGCTTTTGTTGCTGTTGTCATAGCCAATGAATCAAAACCCAGACCAATGTCAGGAAGTTTTTTCTCCCTATGTTTTCTTTTAAAGAAATATATTTTCTAAGGAAACTGGAAACATTTTATTAATATTATACTATATAGGGACCAGCAGTTGGTGTGATGGCTGTGTCGCTGGACTCCCATGTAGTTGACTGCGGCAACAACTTGTTGTATATCTCAAAGTACCTAGAGGGGAGGATTTAGAAAATGCCCAGCACAAGTTGTGACAAATGGTTGAGAAGATGTATATTTCAATTATCCTGAACAAACCATTACTTATACTATAAATCATATTGTACCTCTTCACGTATGTATAATTCTTTTATGTTAATGAAATATTTTTAAAGAGCATTTTTCATGGCTAAGGCAAAATTGAACTCTGAGCAAGTAGTCCAATTTCAAAAGCTGAGATAAATGAAATATTGACCATTTATGAAGTTCTTGAGTACTGATTATGTCTCTAGTACTTTGCTAAGAACTACTTTAGATAGAATTTAAGCTAAGCTGATAGATATTCTGCAAATGTCAAGACTTTGGTGTGAATCTGGTGACCTCAGAGTTGAGTTGGCAGCTACACAATTTCTAGAATGGAAAATAATTGTCTCCACTCCAAATTGTGCTAGAGATGTCTTGTGGGATATCTAATTCTTAAAAATCCAATTCTTCAGTAAAAATAATACAAATCAAAATAGTTATTGTAAAGATGCTCCACAGTAAAACATTTTGGGGTTTTAAAACGTCTCACACGCTCTGAGAACAAACAAACAAAAAGAACTTGGTACCATCGCAGTCCAGACAGTATATGGGCATTTCATGAAGTACACTGAAAGAATACATGAGCGGTGACTAGAAAACATGGGAGCCCGATAGATTAGAATCAGCAAAACTTCAGTTTCAGTTTTGGCTCGTTCACTTAGCAGGCCCTTCGGGCCCTGAAAGATGACAGATTGAAGGTCATTGATCCTAAGTGTCGACTTATTATAATAATAAATCGTGATACCGTTATCCACTCGCCGGGCTAGTGTATTACTTAAATAACTGTCTAGCTCTTGTTTGATAATGATTGTTTGATAAACATTAAACGTCCTGGTCAAGATGCACTGACTGAATTTCTGTGGGAAGTCATACAGAGGAATTCTAGTGATTTGGTGGCTTTCTCTAAAATTGGTTTTTGTTTTCATGTGGCGTTTTTAGTGGCTTTCTTAGGTT
>NW_006159546.1:4124441-4133975 GCF_000334495.1 Tupaia belangeri chinensis | reverse complement strand
CTGAACCAGTGCACAGCTCTATGCATTCTCCTGTGTATCAGTCAGGCCCCCTCGTGCTGCATAAGACATCTGCCCTCTCCAGATTCAAGGGGGCTGGGGTCCCACCTAGTTGGCCGTGATCTGGTTGGTGCTCATTAGGGGTATCAGGCCAGAACAGACTCCAGAGTTTTTAAAACATTTAACATCAACTTTTTAAACTTATTTTATACTTAATTTGTTTAAGAAAATAATATGCATATGCATCGTGCATGTATTAGTGCTCATTTTTACAGACACATTTTGTATGTCACCCAGTTGTTCCACGTATGTTGTCTATCCCCATTTTGTTTCTTTCCTACAGGAACACAGGAAGGTCAGAAGAGTGAGAAATCCTTAAATAACACTTAAAGCTGTATATCTATATAATGTCCTTGGGCTCCTATGAGCAGTTTGTAACATTAAAGTCGTCATTTAAATGTTACTGTTTGCGAAAGTAATTTTTGGTTACTTAAGTATAGAAACAAATGCTTTATTCAGCCAAAAGATCTAAGAAAAGCACAAAAGAGGTTGAACATAGGAAAACTCATCAGACAAGTTATCTAGAACTTTATGCCTCTTAACCTAGGAGGTTATGAGAATTTTTTGCATTCTTTTTGGTTGAAGATGAGATTTTAATAAGTATAGAGAAAATATATGTATACAAATGTTTGCATAACATGTAGACTATAGATAGATACTTTTAAAACTAATTATTTAATTTTACTTATTATTATTATTTTTAATTTGACTTGAAAGAGAGAGAAAGAGAGAGAGAGAGGGAAAGTGAGAAAGCAAGCCACCAAGTGCAGGACTCAAATTTCAGTCCTTCATGTGGGAATCCAGTGCCTTAACCACCACACCACTTGCTGGTCCCAATAGATATATTTTTATATGTAGGTACATCATTCTTTTCTCCTTGTTTTGATCAATTTCAATGTTCCATGGAAGTCTTGTTCCTTGCATATTAAATTTCATACTAAAGGGATTGACAAAGACAGTGGATATAGGACCAAGTTTAGACCAAACAGACTCTCCTTGCAGGATTTCTATAGCATATTTGCATACATGCGAGATTGCATGTGTGTGTATGTGCTGAGCCTGATTTCATGTAGTTTTAAGCATTCACGATTTATTTATTTAAGGAGACATATCAGTAGCTTATTTCTTTGTATTTCTGTTTGGTATTTTTCTGTATGGGTCTTCCGCAGCTTGCATATTCTGCAGCTGAAGTCAGTGTGTACTATTTTACGTTATGGATACAGCTGCTCTGAATGTGCCTAAGCCAAGTCTTGTTTGAACTTATGTTTTATTTTTCTTGGATAAGTGAATAGAAATGAAATTGCTTGATCAAATGGTAAGGGCATGATTAACGTGAAAAAAAGGTCAAACTATTTTCCAACGTGTCTGTTACATTTTGGATTTCCACGATGCGTGAGAATTCCAATCACTCTGCATCCTCATCATGACTTAGCATCAGGATGTTTTGTTTTAGTTTTTGCCGTTTTAACAAGAGAGTAATGGCATCTTATTATGGTTTTAATTTGCATTTCCCAAATGGCTCATGATGTAGAGGATGTTTTCATGTGCTCATTTGTTCTGCATATATCATCTTTGACCTGTTGAAATCTTTTGCTTACTATTTCTTGGACTTTGTGTGTTCGTACTAAGAATTTTGAGACTTACTTTTATAGATACAAGTACTTGCAATATTAGGTTTTTGAAAATATTTCAAAGAAGTGACAGCATTTTTCCCAGTGCATGACATGCCTTTTCATTGCTTATCAGTGTCTTTCAAAGGGAAAATGTTTTTTTTAAAATGTTTAAGTGTTTAAAATGAAGTTTATTTCAGCAGATTTTCTCTCAAGAATCAGGTGTTTGATGTCATACCTAAAAAAAAAAAAAAAAAAATCTTTCCAAAGAGGATTCTTCGTTTGTTTGCTCCCAGAAATTTTAGTTTTCAGTTTTAAATTTCAAACATAATTTCTTTTTAAGTTACTTCTGTATATGTTACAAAGTATTTTACTCTAAGTAGCATGACTTTTAAAATTTTAATTCCTAATCGTCATAGATTTTACTTCTTAAAGTTTGCTTTTTTATTCAAAATATAGTAGATATTGTTGAATGTTTCATGTTTATTTGGAAAGAACATGGATTATGCTATTGTTGGGTGGAATATTCTATAAAGTAAATTTAGTACTCTTTGATAGTGTTATTTCAGTCACCAATATTTTTATTAACTGTATATTTACTTATTTAATCAGTTGTTTAGAGAAGAATGTTGAATTCTTTAAAGATAAATATAGGTTGCTTCTTTACCTTTTTTCCCTTTCTTTTTCTTTTCTTTATTTTTTCTTTCTTTTTTTTTGGGGTGGGGGAGAGACTTTTGCTATAGGGCATATGCTCTCACTGCAGAGACAGAGAGACAGAAAGCACGAAATCACCCCCCAGGGGGATGGCCATGCTGCAATCCTTTCTCCTCTATTCTCTCAGCATCTTGGGCACACTTGCCTACGCACCCAGTGTGAGAGTTAAGCTGCCAGGTCTGGGACTTGAACCACGGTTGACTTCGCGAGCATCCAGCAATGTAACCACCATACCATCTTCTCGTCTCAGATTGTTTCATTTTTATTCTTGCAGTTATATCCGCTTTTCTTTATGCTTTAATATTCATGTTTTAAATTGCATATATTTTGAGAATTGTCATGTCTTCTTGGTCGTTTTGTTTGTTTTATTATAATAATACATAAAGTCCTTTCCTTCTGATGTTTCTTGTTCTGATGTTAACTAAGCAACTTCACTTAATTAATTAATGAAGTTGTCTGTTAAGTTACCAACATAGCTACTAAAATGTTTTGGAAAGGAAATCAATAATAAATCAAAAGTAGAACTAAAATTAAATCATATGAAGGACTTAACCCAATTCAGGTCCAACAAAAATTGTGCCTAGAAGAATTCACTTTAAATATAAACACTGAATTGGCCCTGAAAATTAGTGTTTCAGAGTGTCAAGGCTCACATGGATGATTATGTTTTGAACCTCAGCCCCAAGAATTTAAAAAACACCCTGGGAGTTTGTAAATGAATGCCTAAATGCTGTCAGGATGGAGAAATGGAGGGAAGAGGTTGCAATATGACCAAACCCCCTTGGGAGTGTTTTCTTCCTCTCTTTCTGTCTCTGTCTTATAAGCACATGTGCTCTCTAGGAATTGAAAAAATAAAAAAAGAACAAATCTAAAAACTGAGATAGAGCAAAGAAATAAGACAGAAAGAGTAAAATTAACATGTCCTGCAAACAACAGTCAAAATTAAGCCAAATTTGCATCTCCATTCTACTTTTGTATTTTCGAAGCTTCTGCTAAAATTTCTCATTGTTCATTTTGTCCAAATTTTTATGAGAGGTGTTGTTAAATTATCACAGATCATTTAAATTCTTCGTTTCCTAATTCTAAAATCTGTGTCATCTCTAAATCTCATTCTATTGAATATGTTGTCTCTTGACAGAATATTGTATATAGTTATGTTACAAAAGTGTCCATAAATTGCTACATATAGGGACTTCTAGTTTAGAGATGAGAGTAATGTTCTTTCTGCTGTGTTGTTAGCATGGAGATTGAGGCAACTTGGGAAAAAAAGATTGAATTGGTTCTGTATTTTGTTTATATTTACTTACTTTCAGTTTCCGGTCACTTTAAACTCCTCTGTGCAGTTTTATTCTTAGGTGAGGCAGTTTGCTAGGTTCACTCCCACTCCTCAATTTCTCCTGTCCTGGCCCCTTTCTTTAGCTGTTCCCTGTATGTGTGTAGTGTGGATAGGTTCTCCACTCTCTTGCCCTTCCCCAGCAATTGTTCCTTCTTCCAAATTTATGGTGCTTGCAAACCTGGTGGGTGATCAGAGAAGTATTTTTGTTTTAATCCTTTCAACTTATTCTTATGCAGGACCTGTGCCAGGGACAGACTTGTAGCAACTTCTGCCACAAGTCCCAAGATGGTCCCAGGATGGTTTTTCTCCCCTTCTTCAGGTTTGGATATATCATTTTAATTTTTTGGTTTATTTTTCATTTGTGTTGCAGCTCTAACAGGTCAGTCTTCACTGTGCTCTGGAGATGCCAGAGCTGTTTTTCTCTCAGTGGCCTAAGGGTTTTGCTCTATAAGGACTTGGGAAGGCAGCACTCCTTTTTACACTGGTAGCCATTCCCTTTGTTCAGTTGTGCACCATGAGAAAGATGTAGTCTAGGGAACCAGCAGTTAGCGTAATGGCTATGTCGCTGGACTCCCACGTAGTCGACCGCGGTTCGCGTCCCGGACCCGGTGGCTTAAAACTCACACCAGGCGCGTGTGCGTGCGTGCCCAAGATCCCGAGAGGAGAATGGAGGAGAAGGGATTGCGGTGTGACCATCCCCCCTGGGGGGTGATTTCTTGCTTTCTGTCTCTATGTCTCTCTCTGTCTGTCTGGTGAGCGCACATGCCCTACAGTGAAAATCTCCCCCCCCCCAAAAAAGAAAGATGTAGTCTAATCTCCTCCCCACCACCTTTCTTTCTTATGAGCTCTTAATAGAATTTCACAAAGAAAAGCCTCTAAGAGGTACAATTTCCCCTTGAGTCTGTAGCAAGGAATTTCTTTATGTTCTCACTGGCTTATACTTGATCTGAAATGATATGGTACAATGTTTAATTAAATATTCTTTCCTTCTTGCATGGAGGTGCTTATCCTTGTCCTGATGCCACAGTTGAGCCAGTATTCACACTCCATCTCTCCTGGGAGAAACCCATCTTTTCTTACACCAATTGTAAATAAGATTATCACTGAAGGATGCTCTGAGAAGGCAGGACTTTAGCAATTCCCTGATGGAAGGCCTAATTGAACTATTTGCATAATTCAAGGAAGAGTGCAATGAAGCAGTAGGAAAAACAAAAACTAATTTTGCACTGAAAGTCTGTATGGTCTGCTTGAGAAAGAGGGAGTAAACTATTTTAGGAATTTGAAGTGTTCTCTAACTGGGATGGAAAGTGTTAAAGGGTCTGCACAAAGGGATAACGTGTTTAGACTATTACAGTGGGATCACTCTGGTACTTTATGAAGCATAGTTTGTTGACAACCAGGAGAAGAAGCAGAGACCATTTAGCTGGCTAATGAGTCATGGTAATGGCCCATTTCAGTGTAGTTCAGTATAGGGACAGTGAAAAATGACCAGCATCAAATATATTATAAAGATAGACAAGCGGCAGATTATCTCAACTGGTATGATGTGAGAAAAAGAGAAAACTCAGAGATACCATATATATATATACACACACACACACACACACACTCATATATATACATATATGTATATATATATACACACACACACACATATATATATAGTTTGTTTTTCTTTTCCTTTAGTAACCAGAAGGATAGGGTTCCCATGAACTGAAATAGAAAATGCTAGGATAATAATAGATTCAAAGAGAAAGATTAATATTTCAATATTGGCCACATTGTTTTTGAGCTATTCAAGATGAATTAAATGTATGGGGTAAGTAGAGGCAGTTGTATACATATCATATTTTGAAGGGGATCTAGACTGCCAAAGAATAAGCTTGGAAGCCATTGTTATCATATATTTATTACTGAAGTCATTGTATTGGATACAATTTTATATTGGATAGAGGTCCAAGCAAAGAATATGTTTGAGGCCCCCCCCCCCCCCACACACACACACAGAACATGACAGTGTAAGGACTCAGATTCTGCTCCTACTCTATTGGAGTAGAATTGTCATACGTTTTCACATGTGATTTTGTTTAATTCTTATAAAATGAGTTACAGAAAATGAGCTTGAGTTTCTCGTACGTGATTTCTTCAAATGAAGTGAGCTTTTAAATTGTCAGCAAGTGTTGATATACTTGAGTTTCAAAGTAAAAGTGTTCAGAACTTCGGAAAACTTGAGCCAATAACTAGGAGCTTATAGCTTTTTGGTACAGGCACTAGTATCCCATTGGTGTGTAACAAATTGCCATAAACTTTTGGCTTAAAATAATGCTCCTTTATTATCTCACACTTCTATAGGGCGTAAGTCTGGTCAAGACACTACTGAGAAGCTAGGCTCTCACAAGGCTAACTTTGTCAGCTAGTCTGGTGTCTCCTCTGGAACTCAAGGTCCTCTTCCAAGATCACATGGCTGTTGGAAAAATTCAATGGTTGTAGGACTGATGTCCCATTTTCTTTCTGACTCTTGTTCACAGGTAACTCAAAATCCTGGAAGCTATTGACAAGTCCCTGCCAATTCTCCCTGGCCCCCATCTTCTAAGCCAGTAATGAAAATTCTGTACCTGGTCAAATCTCTGTCCTCAAGAAAAGAAGAGTCCCTTTTAATGGCTGACCTATTCAGGTCAGGGTCACCAAAGATAATTTCTCCTTTTAAGGATAACTTTGCCACATAATATAACTTAATAATGGGAGTGAATTTCATTGGATTTGCTGATTCCACTCATACTCAAAGTTAAGGAGTTATATATTGGGTATATACTGGTGTATACTCCCCTCACAGGCTCAGCATTCTATTGTCTCTCAACATCGAGTAAATTTACATCTTCAGGTTTTGATAAGAATTGATAAGAATTTCCTTTCAATCTTCAAAATACAAGCAGACTTTATCATATCATTTCTTCTCAGACAATTGGGTCATTCAATCTTACACTTGCCCTGCTTATACTCTTACTCAGGAGAGAATCTCAGGAGAGAGGAGAACCTGATTCCAGATGAAGATCAATGTCCTATGGCCAGCCTTACCCTCCAAAAAAAAAAAAAAAAAAAAAAGAATAGGACAACTGTAAATAAAAGCTCTTGCTCATTAGGATTTCCAAATA
Source organism: Tupaia belangeri chinensis (assembly GCF_000334495.1). Lineage (NCBI taxonomy): Eukaryota > Metazoa > Chordata > Mammalia > Scandentia > Tupaiidae > Tupaia > Tupaia belangeri. The sequence goes on along the minus strand of NW_006159546.1, from coordinate 4,127,106 downwards.
CAAAAAATATACCTGAATTACTCCTTATCCTTCCCCCAAATCCTACAATAAGTTACAAGACAGAGCTCTGAGTCAACTCTTACTGCTCAATAACCTTTGTTTTAGCTCTCATAATGGCTCCCAGAGTTACTATATCATATGGAAATAATCTGTATATGCATTGGTAATAGCATATATTGGTCACTCACAACTTGCCAGTCATTGAACTGGGCACTTAATAATGGATTTTAATGTGAATCATTCATATATGTGTGTGTGTGTGTACATATATATGAAATTCATATATATCACTATATAATATGTATAAATATATAAGAATCATTCATATGTAATATAGTCATATATATATATAAATATAAAAAACCTCTGTCAATATTATGTACTAATGCAGTATATCAATATTACAGTGGCACTAGTATTATTCCAATTTTATAGACAGTAAAACTGAGGCACAGAAGAATTGGATAGTTTCCATAATCCCATGGTCTCACAGCTAGGAAATGCTAACACCAGATGTTTAATTCAAGTAGCCTAGTTTCTGAGGATGAGCTAAGTTATTTATAAAACCTTGTCACTTCTCCTAAATCTAAAAGTTTTCCAAAATAAACACTTCAATATATGAAGCACTATATACAATTGTTATTTATATCAAATGTCCAAAAAAAGGAGATAAAGAGTCTTCCTATCACATAATTCTCATGTGCCTTGGGAGTTCTATTTGACGGGAAGAGAAATGGTAGAAGAAACATATTCACCTATAACTGTTCTCATGCAGTCATCTGGGAACATTATTGCGCAATTTTTAGAATAGCTAATGTTCATACCTAAAATCCTTAATAACCTACTTCAATATAATGAAGAACTAAGGGTCCAGATATATTTCCTTCTTTTTATCCTAAAAGTAAATAAGATCACAAGAGATCCTAGGACAGATTATCAATTATACAAAAGAAAATATTTCCTTCTTATATTGCCCAAAGCAGGATCTCAAATTATTAATGTCTTTTTTTTTCCCATGCAAATCCCCATTATTGTAGAATTAAAGTAATGGATATTTATTGAAAATTCAGAAAATTAAAGAACTTCTCAGCCTCTTTATATTCTGATTTTATTTTTGCATTGGAGATTAATAAATTGGTCATGATTTTTTTATACCATTGTGAAATGTTATCATTTACAAGAGACTGAAAATTATGTCATCCAACGTGTCTACAGACAGAGATCTTGAAACTTAAGAGTTTATATCAGCTATTTGAGGTCACACAGCTAGCTAATTTCATGCCATGGATTAGAACACATGTCTTCTAATTCTAAGTCTAGTGTTCATTAGGATTATATGACATCTGATAAAGCCAGTATGTATTAGCATAATTACATACTATGACCATTCTACCAACCGCAAACATCTAACAATAGAGGTAAGCTTTTAAAATTTATTCTCTTTACCTTTTACTTCCTTAAAAATAAAGAGCTGAAGTGAAAGACAATCTTAGTCTCTTTTTAAATATAAAACTTTTGTTGGCTTGAATAATCATTATAAGACAATGAAAACAGAAACCCTTAAACTTAATTATATATACACTTGTAGTTCTTTGAAGTCAGCTCTTCATTGACATGTATTATCTTTTCACATTGACTGTATTAAAGAATTTTTTACAAATTCAAGTAAGTCTAAATACACGAATTTTCACATTGACTGTATTAAAGAATTTTTTTACAAATTCAAGTAAGTCTAAATACATTTAGCAAGATGTTTTTTCCCCTATTGTTTGAAATATATCCTATCTGGTATTGGGATTTAAATAAATGACCATATTTATTAATCCACCAAGAATTTATATATATGTATGTGATTATGAACAGGAGAAAATATATGAAAAGATAAGGTTTGCAAAAAAAAAATCTTTTAAAGTTAGCAAAAATTCTATGTCAGTCAAAAACATGAAAGCTTGATGCTTTGAAACTCTTACTTGCTAAGCCTTAGGTACAAAACAAGAAAGCAATGAGGTTGGCTGAATAAAACATCCATATTCACCAATTTTTTGGCAGGTTTTGAAAAGGTTACACATGAATGTTGGGCTTCATCTACCTATAAGTATTAATTTATGCTTGTTTATAGGTATTTGAAATGATTTAGTGGTACCACTCTTTGAGAAAATATAAATTATTTTAAAAAATGATTTATGGATCAAAAATAAGGGAAAATTTAAAAAAAGATAAAAATACACACTAAATTTAATATTTGGGACAAAATATTGACATCTGCGGTCATCATTAAATGACTCAGAATGTGAACATGTACCTCTTGTGACATTGAATGTTTAAGTTTGGCTTTTAATTCAACGCGGAGAGTTGTATTCTTTTTTCTTCATCAAAAGCTGTGTTAAGCCTACTAAGCAATGCTCAGAAAAGGCAGAGCTGTCATTGCAAAGCCAATTAAAGGCGAGGAGATGGAATCATTACTTGGGAAGGGAGTCTGATAGGAGAAACACAGGAACTCACAGGTGGAACTCTGAGTGAAACAAAGAGTCCTCAGAACATAGGTATCATCACTTGAGAACTGCCAATTAGGACTGTCATTCTAGAGGGCTCTTTATTTAGTGCCATTTATTAAATGAAAAATTTGTCAAGACAGCTGCAGAAAAGAAGTATATACACTTCTTTC
>NW_006159546.1:4112305-4123906 GCF_000334495.1 Tupaia belangeri chinensis | reverse complement strand
GGAATGCCGTGGAAGGTGCTTTACTAGGTCAGATCCTCAAACTGTCTGGGACTCAGATCTTCCTGATACTACTGCCTTGCCTTCCACCATGTGATTAGGTCTTAATTCCCCACACTTCACTTTTATTTCTTTCTTCAGATGTGTTGCTATTTTGCCATTGCTGATTTGTCCACTGTATCCTTTTAGCTTCAATGAAGTAAGTGTGAACTTAAAGGAATATCTTTTAGATGTCCCCAGATGTCCCCTAAATCCCCAAAGTATCCAAGGAGCATTGAATGAATGAGCATTTTGTTAAACTGTCTTCAGTCTTTTGGAATATTTTACATCATATTATTTCTTATTTCATGCATCCTACATAAATTCAGCATGTTGAACATCTTACAGATTAATAAGAAAGTGGACAACCAGATTTTAAAGAACAAAGTCTGTCTTTGTATCATATCTTTGTAGAGTTGGAAAAGATATATTTACTCAGTAATCTCTAGAAGGGTTAGTGGCTTCTTCTATGTATGTATGTATGTATGTATTTATTTATACTTTTTAGAGAGACTTTTGCTATAGGAAATATATACTCACTGGATATATAGAGAGAAACAGAGAGACAGAAAGTGAGAAAGCACCCTCCCCCCACCAGGGGAGATGGCCACTCTACCATCCCTTCTCCTCTATTCATCTCTTGGGATTTTGGGCACACAGGCACATGTGTCCCGTATGAATTTCAAGCCTTCTTGTCCAGGATGCAAACTATGGTCGGCCATATGGGAGTTCAGAGCCTTAACCTCTATGCCAGTGGGTTCTTAAAAGGTAAATGTTTTGGAGAGTTTACCTGCTAAGACAGTTTCTTCCTTTTCTGCTTCAACATCCTTGTTAGAACATTCTTACTTACTGGTTTACTGTAATGATTTCCATTTTTCATGGTACCTCTACCAAATGGAGCTAGGTTTTTCTAGAATGCTTTTACAACATTTGATTATAGTTAGATCATCTCTATTTAATCAATGATTAAATATGAATGATATTAATATGAGCTAATGCCTCAATTGTTTTATTCTTATGCAGCGAAAGTTTTGCTTTTAACTTATTAATGTAATTTCTAATGTTTGTATAATTTTTTTGTGAGGTACAGTATGTAGTTTTTAAAATTTTTAATTTCTTTTAAGTTGCTATAGGGCACAAGTGCTTACCACAGAGAGATAGGGAGAGAGGGGACAGGGAAAGTTAGAAAGCATATCCACCAGGAGAGATGACAAAGCTGCAATCCTGATCCTCACTTCTCTTCTTGGGATTTTGAGTGTGCACACACACACACACATACACACACACACATCTGGTGTGTTTTTCAATCCATGGGTCTGGGACCCAACCACACAGCTGGTCATGTGGGATCCAGCTGCCTTAACCCCCATGCCACTAGCCAGCCCCAGTATGGATTTTAGCCATTTAGACAGTATACAATAATCAAATTAGTGATATAAGCACACTTACCATTTCTAGCAGCCAACATCACACTATGTTGCACACTACTGATATTTTGAAGTCTACAACATGTTGTCATTGATGTTCATTACTTCTCTGTGGTGTATATTTTCTAAGCTCACTACACTTGTTCATGTATTCTTTTGTGTCTTTTAACTAATTTCTCCCTATTGCTCCCACCCCATCTATCATCTAATATCTACCATTTCTCTCTACTTCTATGCTGTCTAGGCTTTTGCAACCAATGAATAAAGAAAATATTGCAAAGACACATGACAGAACACTACTCAGCCATAAGGAACCATGAATCCTAGCATTTGATACAGAATGAATTTAGAAGCTATGCTACTAAGTAAAATAAGTCTGTCTTAGAAAAACAAGGAATGCCAACCTGGGCTTATTTTCTAAGTATTTAAAGGTTAAAACAATTTGATTGAAATTGTTCATCTTAATTAGCAAATTCTGTTCCTTTTGGGGAAAAAAAAGCACCTTGATAAATTATTAATTTTGTGGGTAGGATCTTGTGAGCTATGTTGACTAAGGCCCAGTAGAAAGAGAAATATTTGCAGCTGCTTTTTGCACAAGAAAGAAATGTGTTTTAATCAAAGACTGAAGCTATACCTGAGTGGAGGATCTAGAAAAACTGACACACTGCGATATAAGAGCCAGTGAACGATCACTCTCCTGCCCACTTGATGTGCTGAATAAAGACCAAGAGATATTTCAGGAATCCTGATATCTCCAGTTCAAATTTCAAGATATTTGTAGGAATAGAAAGTAACTGCCTCCCTGTGCTGCTTGTGGTCTTATTTACATTCTGTTATGTATTCCTACACAGCGTGAGGTGAGTATTTGGTGAAATATGAAGTCAGTGCTGAATTTCACACCGAGAATCATCTACAAAACAGGTAGAATATACTCATACGAAGAAGGGAGAGAATGCCATGTGAATATGACCATGCACTGGGAAATTGTAGGGGTGCTATGAGAACGATAGAGAGTTGGAAAATTCTTATTAGTTGTCTCCGCTTAGTGCTTTTGTTTGTTTATTTGTGCTTTAGGTTTTTACCATAGGGTGTATGTGCTCACTAGAGAGAGAGAGAGAGAAAGAGAGAGAGAGAGAGAGAGAGGGCGGGGGGGGGAGTGAGAAATCACCCCCAAGGAGGGATGCTTACATCTCAATCACTTTCCTCCATTCTCCTTTTGGGATTTTGGACATGCATGTACACATGCCTAGCATGATTTTCAAGTCAAGTCAAACTGGGTCTAGGACTCAAACCATGGTCAGCCATGTGGGAATCCAGTTCCTAAACCACCATGCCATGGCTGGCCTCTCCACTTAGATTTATTTTTAATGTATATAGTTGTACCACAATACTGTTTAAAAATCCATTATATTCTTCTCTGCATGTAGTCTTCTGTACATAGATAATATGTGACAATTAAAAAACAATGCAAAATTTTAAAATGAGCCAACTGGCTCAGCATTCTTAATTTCTCTGTGGTTAATTTTTCTAATTTTTAGGTTTTCAGATATCGAACTCAGAATATTTCAAATATACCAAAAAGCGTAACGAATTTCCACAAATGCTGTTTCCTATTTCAAAAAATTATACTTTAATTTCTTCAGCTATTAAAACAATTAACATCGCTCAAAATGCTCTTTGAAAGATCAATAGGTGGGTTATGCCTCTTTATACAATTATGCATATAACAAATATTTACCGGCTGCTAACTACATGCTAAACACTGCTATGAGAGTTAAGTTTACAAAGATGATGACATATTCTTTGTGTCCTACATAGTTAGCAACTGGTGGAGTGAAAAACAAGTTAAAAAAAAACCTTTTTTTCTGTTCAGTAAATAAAGTTTCAGTAATTGGTGTATAGCACAAATAGTATAATATGATTTGTGACAACTTTTTGGAAGGTATTGTTCTGTATCATTTTTGAAAATACTAAAAACACACAGAACACTGTTAATAAGAATAGGGATGGGCCAACAGAGGCTTGAAAATCATGCTGAGTATGTGTGTGTGTACGCCCACAGTCCTAGGAGGAGAATGGAGGAAAAGGTATTGAGCATGGTCATCATCCTTGGGGTGATTTCTCATTTTTCCTCTCTCTGTCTCTGTCTCTGTCTCTTTCTAGTGAGTGCATGGGTCCAGTGGCAAAAACCTAAAAAAAAGGGGGAAAAAAAACAATAGGGACAGGAAGAAAGAAGAGAAAAACAATTACTTTTACTCACATTTTCTTAATTTTCCCTAATGTTCTTTTTTAAAAAAAAATCATCATCATTATTATTATTATTTATACATTCAATCACTATACATCACTAAGATTGTAAAGAGACTTTATTCAGCATGATATACACCTCAGTCCCGCCCAGCTGAGAATACTATATGTGTCTTCACGAGGTAATAAACCATATCGGTGTCCCACAAATGTCCTTGAAGTCATTTTTCTGTTCCAGAATATTATTAAGATATTTTATTTAGCCATTGTAGCTCCTAGACTCTTAGCAGTGACATCTTCTCAGGCCTGACTTCGCTTTTGGTAACATTGAGTTTTGGGGGTAACTGATCAGATGGTTCCTAGAAAGTCCTTGCATTGGGATTTCTGATTCTTCCTCATGATGAGAACAAGGTTACGTATCTTGGGAGGAAACCACAGAGGTAAAGTATCCTGTCACTATAGCATGTCAAAGTTACATGCAATCAACACGTTGTCACTGTTGATCATATAGCTAAGATGGGTTCTCTACTACAATGTCACTCTTTTCTGCCCCTTCCCACAGTGTAGTGTTTGGAAGGGAGCTTATGCACAGGCTACACTAAGACCTTGGAGGGGCCCAGCCTGGTGGTGTGGTCAGGAGTAAATGGGACTGTGGTTCTGGAAGTCACATGGCCAATCACAGATTTGGATCCCTGGGTCAACTCATCAAGGTACTGATGAGCCGGAAGGCAGCAGAGAGCAGATTGCAGTGTGGCAGGACCTTGTGCTAGGTACTTCCTCTGTCTTCTTGTTCACACAACATATGCTGTCTAACACGAACAAAATAAATACAATTTTTAAAAGACAAACAAAAAATCCTGGAAGCACCTGGGAGTGTCCTGTGGTAAAATCTAGCTAACTGTATATACGTGGGTGGATCAATGAAGACCAAGTCTCTAGCCCAACCTAGTCTCCAGTTGTCACTTAGGTCATACTAAGCCACCAGCGATTTGTCAAAATTGCAGTTCATGATTTCAACTGCTGGTTTCTGGCTCTCAAACTTTTTGCTCTGGGTGAACCTATCTTAGCTGTGACTATGGGATCGTTTGTCTCTCCTGATTTCAGGTTACAACTTGCTCTACAATTTCAGTTTCGTGATAGGTCCAAGAAAAAGCATCGGTTTTCAGTTTGTCCAGTTTTCTCTCATGATGATGGTGTTTTTCAGGGCTGCCCTGACACAATCCCACGGACTGGGTAGCTTAAACGACAAAATTTGCTTCTCCGTTGTGGAGGTTGGAAGTCTCAACTCAAGGTGTTAGCAGGGAGGCTTCTTCTGGGTTCTCCTCAGCTTGTAGATAGCTATTTTCTCTTCTCAGTGTCTTCATGTGTTTTTTAATCTCTCTCTCTCTCTCTCTCTCTCTCTCTCTCTCTGTGTGTGTGTGTGTGTGTATGTTGTTTATTCAATAGATTCGAGACATTTCATATTAGGGCCCACCCTAATGAAGCTATTTTGTTTAATTCTTCCTTAAGAACTTTTCCCAAGCATTGTCACATTTTGAGATACTGGAGATTAGATTTTCAACATAGGAGGTTTGAGTGGGCAAATTAAACTCAGAGCACATGGTGATGATAATTCATAAGCTCTTTGCATTTTCTAGCTGAAACTGAAAGTGCCAGTAAGCAAAATTTCAGTGTTTATGTTTTATATGCAGTGTTTTGGTGTGTTTAATGTTATTAGTAAAAGACCCATTATGAATTAAAGGGTCTATAGTAAAATTCACTCAAACAAAATACTTAAGAGACCTTTGTTTTATATATACTGTGTAGATTAGTGTTAAGTATTAAATGTGTACTCTGGACCCAGAAGAGAAGAACCAGAACTAAGTAATGGGTAATTGTCATTACCGTCTTAGTAAGGCTGTTATACAGACTACCATAGACTGGGTACCTTGTATACAACAGAAATTTATTTTTTACAGTTCTGGAGGATGGAAAGTCCTTGGTCAAGACATCAGCATATTCTGTGTCTGATGATGGCTCACTTTCCACTGCACACATGGTCATCTCACTGCATTCTCACATAAGAGAAAAGGCGAGTGAATTCGTGGGGTATCTTTTATAAGAACATTACCCATTTATGGGGGAAGATTTAATCCCTTCCCAAAGGCCCTACTTCTAAATACTATTACAGGGAGGATTCGACTTCAAATGTGAATTCGGGAGGGGGTACATACAAATATTTAGTCTGTAGGAATGACTAAAGCTGAAGAAGATCATCTGAATTATACTGTTAGGGGTTCGATGCGGCTGAGAGAGAGAAAGCTTAGTTGACAGATTTATCATCCTGTATTTGTGTAACCTTAGCTATTCTGAATTGGGTTAAGTGGTATCTCATTGTGATTTTGATTTGTATTTCCCTTATGATAAGAGACAAGCATTTTTTTTGTATGCTTTTTAGCTATTCATATGTCTTACTTGGGGGGTTGTCTTTTTTAATATTTATATATTTTTAAATTATTATTCATACATTAAATCACTATACATTATTTAGATTATGAAGAGACTTTACCCAGCATGATGTACACTTCAGTCCAGCCCAGTTGAGACCACCATACACATCCTCATCAACAGATAATAAACCTTATCTGTGTTCCACGAAAGTCCTATTCATTCCCCCCCCAAATTTCCTATGTTTTTACCCTCTCACACTCTCTTTCCACTTTGCCTATTACAATTTTTAATACTTTCATGTTCTCCAGTCTTTTAGTCTCTACCATAGAGTGCAGACTGTTGGTATATGTTAAGTGGAGACATGCAATGTCTTGTCTTTTCAGCTCTTTTGCCCATTTTTTTAATGAGATTGTTTATTTTTTATTATTATTTTAGGTAAGCTGCTTGAGTTCCCTATATATTCTGCTCATCAGTACCTTATATGAGGCATCAGTTACAAATATATCTTCCATTTTGAGGGTTTTTCTTCTCACTCTAGTTATGGTTTTTGTGCTGTTAAGAAGTTTTTTACCTGATGAAATTGAACTTCTGTATTTTGGGGATTATTGCCTGTGCTCTGGAGGTCTTTTAAGGAAATCTTTGCCTGCTCTGATGTCTCCAAAAGTTTCTCCTCTTTTCCACCATTAGTTTTAAAGTTTAAGGGTTTATGTATAGACCTTAGATCCATGTTGAGTTGATTTTTGTTAGTAGTGAGAGATTGCAGTCCAGTTTCATTTTTTTCTGCAGGTGAATATCTAGTTTTTCTAGCACCATTTGCTGAAGATAAACTTCTTAAAAGAAATTCTTCCTTAATGAGGTATTCTTATGCTCTCTCTCTCTCTCTCTCTCTCACTTTTAAGAGTTTTTGTAATATGGGACATGTGCTTGCTGGAGAGAAACAAGAGAGGGAAAGTGAGAAATCACCCCCACTGCAAAAGGCATCAAGTAAGAATTTATCGTACAGCTGAAGAACTTGATTTGGAACTTGATTCTTCTTCTTTTTTTAACAATAGGATTTTAGATTGGGAGCAGAAAAATCTCTGAAGTTCTTTGTTAGTCCAACATTTTAAAAAGAAATTATAGGGCATATGTGTTCACTAGAGAGAGACAGATTAAGAGAGAGAGAGGGGAAGTGAGGCAACCCCCAGGGGTATTGCCATGTCACATTCTTTCTTTCTCCATTCTTTTCTTGGGATTGTGAGAATACACACGCAGCACCCAGCATGTTTTTCAAGCTGCCAGATCCTGAACTTGAGCAATGCCCTTGGCCATGTGGGATTCAGCCACCTTTACCTTCATGCCATGCCAGCTGGCTCCGTCCAGCACATCTTCAATTATTCAGTTGCTAAATGATAGTTTTGGCAATATGGCGGTCTACTAGGGACATTTGACCATCTGCTAAAAACTTATGACATAAAAATAACATTGGATAAACAAATACGGGCAATTCCATTTACTGAAACTGTCCTTGTGCTTTACATAATGTTTCTAGTAAAGATTATCTATGTATTCTGATCACTACCAAACTCCTATTTCAGATTCTGGAGTCTAAAAATTCAGCATGCTTCTCTATTATAACAAAATAGAAATAAGATGTATCATTAAGACCATTGTCATGATAATACATTTTATTAATATTCCTATCACCTGGAAATAATTTACTAATAAAAAAGAATGGATTGTTTTTGCTTAATTACAATTGATAAGGAAGGAGATAATGATGACAAAATCACACATTTTAGCTAAATCTTACGTATAATATGAATATGAGTGTCTGTGTGTAATAAATATGTACATGTTTGTGTATTTGTACATATGTACATATACATAGAATACTGCATTTTAGAATGCTCTGGTTAATATATTTGTACATTTTATTTTAATTATGGTCAATTGGTGAGAAATTGCAAATATTCTAGGGGAATTCAATTGCTGTGTTATTACAAGCAACATGATAAAATGGAAATAGCATGATTTCTCTTGGATTCTGCTTTCTTATTCATAAATTCAGGGTGTTGGATATGGAAAGTAGAGATTTTTTCCTAAAGTGCTTTCCAACTCATATTGTCTAAACTGCACTATAATTTTAAGAGTTTCAAAGCATGCTGTAAAATTATTGTTAAAGTTTTTCAGGTAAGATGTAAAATAATACTTAGGGTGTGGGTGTCATACAAATGTCTAAGGTTGACTTGAAATTTTTAAAACAAAGAGCCTGAGTTTAGAAAAGCAGCAGAAACTTCAACAGATGACATTAACGTGGGAGGAAGAGTAAATAATAAAGAAAAATACAGCAAGATACATGAAGACTTGGATCATTTAAATGCGAAAAGATGAAAGCTAGTTCAAAATAGCTCAAATTCAGAACAGTGACACATCTCTGCAAAGAGGAATATCAGACAATTGCATATCATTAAGTCTAAGGTATCAAAAATGAAAGTATAAGGTGATTCTGTGTACATTATTAAATATGAAAGATCAGTAATATGAAGGAATAAGATGTTTTTTTTAAAAAGCTGTAACATTAAAAAGAAAGACCAGCTGTAATTAAGTAGGGCAAAGAGAGTCTAAAAAAATGACTGGATATTGATAATCTCGATAATAGAAAAAAACAGAAGAAACTAAGAGAAAGAACATCAGAAGTACTGCTACTAATAAAAGCATAAATGGTTTCCATTAGGTGTAATTTATTAAAGGAAATATATAATTTGTTAAAGATATATTCAAAAAGAAAAGATGTCTATTTGCTAAAGTTTAGGAACTTAGAAATTATTGTTCAAGAGGACCAGCAGGTGGCGTGGTGGTTAAGGCACTGGACATTCCCACATGGCCAACCAGGGTTCGAGTCCTGAATCTGGTGTCTTGCTTTCTCACTTCCTCTCTCTCTCACTCTCAACCTTTGTCTCTCTCTGGTTAAATTAAAAAATAAATGAATGAATAAATGATATAAAATAAAATAATTTAAAAAAAGAAATTATTGTTCAAGTGGTCAATCTCAGACCAACTGGGTAAGTGAGTAAAGGGAGGAAACTCTAGGTTTCCAGCATTCTGAAACCAGGGTTACCTATCTGTCCATCATTTTCCGGCATGGTCTCTCAAAGACAAATTGCCGAAGGTTAATTAACTCAACTTTATGCATCCGTCAACTCAACATCATTCATGCAACCCAAATTCTCCTTGGATAATCTTCCTAAGGGTGTCAGGGAAATGCAGTGAATAGATCTTACCAGAATTAATGTATATACTTTTTCTAAATTGCCTTTCTGCAATTTCTTTGTTCTCTTGCTAAAATTATCTTGACTGTCTTCATCTTATTTTAGCTCTAGAAATGAGAATAAATGGTTAGTGTGTGCATACATATGTGTTTAAGAAACTAAGCTTAAAATAAAAAATAGATTTTTTTCCTACGAATTTTCACCCTTTTTATTATTGGGGATTGAAGATTAATAATTGATTTCTCTCTTAAATCACTCTAGAGTTGTGAAACAATTGAGAAATGTGTCATAAGAATTTAATAAATAGAGACGGTAAAGATCAATATATAGATTTTGTTAGGAATAAAACTAATTAAAGACTGAGAGACAGAAGGAGCAACAAGGAAGCAGAGGCTGCCTGGCTTTAGCTAATCTGCAGGCACTCTCTCCAACATGGCTGACCACACTGTTAGAGTCCTGTACCTGGAACCTTGAAAACAAGACTCACAAAATGTTCAAGTTCTCAAAAGGCAGACAGGAGTGTATGGGAAAACAGTCCAGCATCTTCAGCTCTTATCTCATCCACTCCCATGTCAGATTTCTGGGCAAAAGCATATCATTAGGGAAGCTTCGTTCACAAGACTTCCATAGTTATCCTCGTAGCAGAGTGAGGGTACAATGGGCATTTTTCATGAGCAATGGGAAACTAACTCTCACAGTGGTGAGAAAGATCTGTCCGGACCACTGGTTTATTGTTAAGTTCAGATCTTTCAACAAAGAGATCTGTACTTTCTATCTAGAACTGAAAGTGTTAAACAATTTTAGATAATTAATAGGACTTCTTTATGTCTTCCTCTGTTTATTTGTGAAATAGAATTAAAGTCATCATTGTTATCTAACTCACAGAGGTACTTGGAAAACCTTAGCAGTCATACAAGTAAATGGGACATATGGACATAATTTTCGGATTTCGGATATAGGCTACCACAGGACAATAGCAGTCTTCCTAAAATGGATAAAGCCATCATCACTTTCCTTTGCTTCTTACAGTAATTGTACCTATAAATTAAAAGTAAACTCTTTGGCAAGATCAGCAAAACTTTCATGAAAATTGGAGTCATAGATCAAAGTAACTACAAGTTGACTTTTAAAGTATGTTCAATACACCCCAAAAAACATAATCTATGGTTAAAGTGAAAATTATTTGTAGTCAAATGAGGTTCATATTTTTAGTTTCATTTGAAGTCTAATGTCCAAAATCTTTTACATTATTAAAGAGGGACCATATAAATTTCTGGATTTCATTTTGCTCCCTTAGTTGCTAGTAAGATATTTCAGTTTTTAGGTCATTATTCTTAAACTCCCTGTCCTTTATCCATTGCAAATATGTCTGTGCAACCAATTGCAAAACACAGTGGCAATATATATATGTATGTGTGTGTATACACGCATATTATATATATGAACACACACACATATATATTATATATATATATATATATATACACACACTCACATATACCTATACACATATATTAGAGAAGAAGCTATTCTTCCAATAGAATATACATATATATGTGTGTGTGTGTGTGTGTGTGTGTGTGTGTGTGTATACACGCATATTATATATATGAACACACACACATATATATTATATATGTGTGTGTATGTCTATACATACACACATATCTACCTACAGACACACACATATATGTACATGAATATATATATATATTTCCTGTAGACACTCTCAACAAAGAGGTTAATGGGTTAATGGATAATTGAGTATTAGACTGAACTCACTTGTTCTCTATCACATGTTGGCTCTATGTCTGGACTGATTCATCAGCATCATTATGAAGTGGAACAGCAATTATTACTGTAAGTTACTCGCTATTTACTTTTCACATTCTCAGACTGAAACACATCCTAAAGCTAAAAATTTACATATAAAAATACAAACACAAATAATATAGCTCTATTCTGGGTATCGTGTTTTCTACATTTAATTAATCTGTGATAACTATTGTTATGATATAATAGATCAATTCATTTTCTAATATTCGGTAAAATTAAATAAAAGGTAACTTTACTAAATTTTTTTAAATGAGCAATTCTGCAGTTCTACAATTCTAACATTTTAATTTATGAATTCTGTAAGAAAAAATTATACTGTATTTCAAGAAATGTATTTATTGGGACCAGCAGTTAGCATAATGGCTATGTCGCTG
>NW_006159546.1:4081912-4112295 GCF_000334495.1 Tupaia belangeri chinensis | reverse complement strand
CTGTCTGTCCTGAGAGCGCATGCGCCCTATAGCAAAAACGTCTCCAAAAAAAAAAAAAGAAAGAAAGAAAGAAATGTGTTTATATATGGGTATCTATAGTAGTGGCAGAAAGTCATTTCATTAACAGAAAAAGTAGGTAATTTCTCTCTTTTTAACTGTATATTATAATATTATGTTGCAGAAAATAAAATAGAAATAACAGAATGAAAATTTGCTCATTTTCATAGGCAATAAAAGTTTTAAAAGTTTTTTGGATAAAAAAATTTCAAGAACAAACTGAAAGCTGTCACCTCAAAATTATTCTAAATTGAGAAACAAGTCACTAGTGACTCTTTTCTTTGCATAATGAGAGTAATTAAAGTGACAGAAAGACAGAGTGATATAATGAAATCCACATATTAACAATCTTTCTTTAATATTTGACAGTATGCTAGCAGAAAACTACATTTATATTTATTAAACATTCACATTTTCTACTGTATTTCACAAACAACATGAATAAGATTATTGATACATTTCCTTTGTTATAATTAAAGCATTGGTAGTGTCTGATTTTATTAAAAAGTCAAATATGAAACAGAATTATTGGAAAAACTGGTTGAATGTGAGAAGGTGTGTTTTTTGGGTGGTTGTGAAAGTGGTTTTATTTTATTAAATTTGGTTATAATAAGACAAAATTAGTTTCTATCTCACAATATACATAACATACGTCTATGGTTTGAAGATTAGAAATATAAACCAAAAACAAACAAATAAATAAACAAAAAGGACAGGCAGGTGGCATGGTGGTTAAGGGTGCTGGACTATCACATGGCCAACTGTGGTCGGAGTTCCAGATCTGGTAGCTTGCTTTCTCACTTTTCCTCTATCTTTCTTTCTCACCATCTCTGGCCAGATTAAAAATAAATAAATAAAGTTAAATAAGATAATTATTTTAAAAAATATAGAAACTGCAGGCATTATTAGCACAAATGTCTTGTGATTAAGTACACATGCGCTAAGAATTTGTCTCCTAAACCTCACGACATCAAGTTTACCAGGTCCAATGCATATCGCTGGCTAGTCATTTGAAGCTATATAACAATTATAATGCACTTTTCTTTTTAAGTATGCAAAACAGATTGAAGAAAAATAATTTTATAATTACTGAAAGTTTATGGTTTGAAGTGGTTTGCACAACTAGATAATTTAAGAATTCATATCTAAAAATGCCACTTCGTATTAATGTCTGAATGAACTTCCAACCATTCAGGAAAAAATAAAAATAACTGAACTTTAATATGAAAGTCTAAAATATTTAAAGGTGCTAGATCCCACTTTCCACACAAATCTAACACCTAGCCAGTGTCTTTTGCCTCCACTATTCATTACAGAACTTTATGAACATCAAATGAGATTTTTATGGAGATGCTTGTGTAAAAGTGGTTACTCTACCTTTCTGAATCACTTTGCATAAAATATTGAAAAGTGTTTTCAATGATATCTGTTTTACAGGGATATAACCTCCTATGTGGGAGAACATATCTTCACTGCCTCTTACAATCATTAAATTTTTCACATATTGCAATATCTGGGGAATTATGTTCTAAGCCTTCTTTGGAACACCATATATCTAAAAGATAAAGAGACTTTTACAATGATCTCATAGATGTGTCTGGTATTTTCTACATTCGAACAGGTAGCAAACAAGATAATAAGGTTATGCTAAGAGTTCACCAGGGTACTAATTGTGTGACTCTTTGCATAGAACACCTACTGAGCTTCAGTGATCCTAAGTGAAGAGAGAATTAAGGAAACAAGTTGTCTGGAGATGAAGCAGTAGCTGGTCAATATGAAATAAACCATGATTGATTTTGTAGAGAACCTACTTATATTTTAAGGAATTTCCTGTCTTGTACACTTTTTAACTGAATAGTTAATGAAATATTTAAAATACTGGATGGATTTCAAATCCTTCAGAAAAACTAGTGTGGATTTGTTATTGTTCTAATGTTTGATTTTTTACATGTAGAGAACATTCATGAGTGAAGGAGGATAAGAAGTTTAATTCTGAAGTTGCTTTGATGTTAGGGATATAACTAATTATCTCAGAATTGGGAATTGTGAAGATACTCATTAGGGCTGGGATGGTTCACGGTACAGAAAATAAATATTCAAAGTGCAGGTTTTCTTTTGGGTGTGCATGACACAGATGAGCAATTTTCTCATATTGTGGTTTCATTTTTACTTTTTACTTTTTTTGAGAGAGATATTTGCTGTAGTTGTGTGCTTCCTGGAGGCACACAGAGAGAGAGAGAAACAGAAAGTAAGAAATCACTCCCCAAGGGGGTGGTCACACTGCAATATCTTCTCCTTCATTCTCCTCTTGGGGTTTTGGACTTCAGTGAACATGCACCTGTTGTGAGTTTCAAGTTACAAGGTCCAAGACTCAAACTGCAGTCAACTACGTGATAGTCCAGCACCTTAACCAGTACACCACCTGTGGTCCCACTTGTTACATTGTTCAAATACTGTTTTTATTTTATGAGTTCTTGTTTACATTCAATCATTACACTGTCTGTAGCACAAGCTATGTTTTTTGAAGTATGCGTGATGTGATAAATCAAGAATATCATCATAAACATTACTGTCAACAGAAAACTCTACATTCTTGTTTCTGTTAAAAGTTTCTTCCCTGAGGGACCAGCAGTTAGCGTAATGGCTGTGTCGCTGGACTCCCATGTTGTCGACCACGGTTCGCGTCCTGGACGCGGTGGCTTAAGACTCATGCCGGGCACGTGTGCGTGCGTGCCTAAGATCCGGAGAGGAGAATGGAAGAGAAGAGATTGCGGCGTGGCCATCCCCCCCGGAGGGTGATTTCTCGCTTTCTATCTCTCTGTCTCTGTCTGTCTGTCTGGCGAGCGCATGTGCCCTATAGCAAAACCCTCTCCCCCGCCAAAAAAGTTTCTTCCCTGAGTCCTTCCCACCCAGCCTCTACCTTCCAGTCCTCTCCCATACAGTCTTTGATATCTGCGTTTTTTCTCCCTACCATATCATCAAATTTTTCCACATCTGCCATTGAGTGCACACATTTGGTATATATTAATAGGGAATATACAGTGTTTGTTCTTCTGTGATTTTATTTGAGTTGAGAATGCAAACTTCTCACGCCAGGAAGATAAGCAGTGGGTTGGCTTGACTATAGCAGAAATAGCGATATATATATATATATTTTTCAACATCAATTTCTCATGTTATTATATATCAATTATACCAAAATTCTGAAAACAGAAATTTTGATACAGGACTGGAAATGGTGGAGTTGACATACTCTTTGTTGTCTGGTGTTAGAGCAGGAATTTGAGGTTCAGAGATCAGGTTTGTTCTGTTATTTATTAGCTTTGATTTGGAGAAGTCACTCGGCCAATATGAAGTTTTGTCATCTATCCAAGGGAGATTTCTTTTTACCTTGTTGGGCTAATCTGAATATTAAGTTAAGTGGCATACACTTTAATCTGGAAATATCTTATGCTTTTTACTTAATCAGTCATGAAAAATTAATCTTTGAGTTCAGCGTAATCATGTTTTTATCAGCATTGTTAGACAGAATGTCTTCAATCATCAATTAACATTTACTAAAAATCCCTATCTAATCTTCTGAAATTTTCTATCACTACTGGATGTTTAGGGACATTCTCATTATATTTGCTAAAAAACACTTTTTTTTTTTTTTTGGAGAGGTTTTTGCTATAGGGCGCATGTGCTTGCTGTAAAGACAGAGAGAGACAGAGAGACAGAAAGCAAGAAATCAACCTCCCCAGGGAGGATGGCCATGCCACAATCCCTTCTCCTCCATTCTCCTCTAAAGGTCTTGGACATGCACGTACACGTGCCCAGCATGAGTTTAAGGCACCAGGTCCAGTACTGGAACCATGGTCGACTACATGGAAGTCCAGTGACATAGCCATTACACCAACTGCTGGTCCTGATAACACATTTATTGAATACTTTCTAAGTACAAAGTCTGAACTAAATATGGGAAGAGAGAGAAGGGTAAGAGGTAGAGAGAAGAATCTTAGACTCTTAGCCAAAAGAGATAGGAAGACACTGTACCCAAAATGATGATTTCTATAAAATTATAATATGTTAATGGCACCAGTTTGTATTTATTGTGTACTTAGGGCTAGGAAAATACATAACTGCACATTCATTCTATCACTGACTTACAGTAAATTCTACCAAAGGTAGAATTATCCCCACATTCCACAAGGAGAAACTAAAAGACAGATGATGAATTAAATTGTTAAAAGATTTGCACAGCTAGAATTACTACGTAAGTTGCCATAGATGACAGGCCTGTTAGTGACAGATCCTCGATCCAGTTTCCATGTGATCATGTGACTGTTTGGTTGTGTCAGTAATATAGGGTTTGAATGCTCAAAGGACTGAGCTTCCAAACCAAGTCAGAAAAGGCTTGAGGAAATGATACGTAGGTCAGCCTCTTAAAGGAAAAAAAGAATGAATAAACTTGTAAAGATGGAGTTTTAAGCTTGACCATAAGACACATAACTTCATAGATGAAAAAAAAAACAAACAAACAAAAACAAAACCCAAACCCAAACCAACCAGCCAACAAACAAACAAACAAGAAATAAAATATCAACAATGAAACACAAAAGCTGTTTGGTGCTGTGGGCAACAAAGTGGGAAGACTTATGTGGTAAAGAGGATCTCAATTCTAGTTCATAGAGGCTGGGGACACCCTTTTAGGAAGTTTCTATTGTAACTTGAGGAACATAATAAACTTAAAGGGATTTTTATTTGAGAAAAAGGACAGTTGGGTCTCTGTTTAACTCTCTGGCTAAAAAAGAAGGATGAATTCTACATTGATGAGTGTGGCCTTAAGTTAGTGGAAAAATGGTTGGAGTCAAATCTCAAACAATGGTATTAGAAATGAAAAAAAAGGAAATGAACTTGAGAAACTGGATGTCAGATCAGTAGACTTGGATGCTTAGGTAGGGACGGTGCCCAGCAGGAAAAGACAGGTCTTCAGTGACTCCCTGTTTCACACTTGAATGACCAAGGATGGTTCCTCAAAGGAAATGGCAAGTACATTGAAGACTAACCTTGTGGGGCCTATAAACCACCAAAGGAAATTGTTTCCCAGATGATTAGATCAACTCCAAGGCTTAAAAGAGTTGTCTAAACAGAGATTTGGGAGTTATTGGTGTGTTCAATAGCCCTTAAATCCAGGCTAGTCCCTGAAAGAGCTCTCATGCAGCTTTGGATATTGGAACTAAACTGTCTTCCCAATGAAGATGGCATCAAACTAATTGACCACTAGGAAGGAACACACCCGAATCTGTCTGCTCTCCCATACCTACACACTAATGAAGCATTAAACCTGGTTACTATCCATTTCATCCACATTCTCCCTCAGAATCACCTGGACCACCTGTTGAAGATGATAATGCTTTTGTTCTGGCCCAGAGATAACACATTTAAATCCTTTGAAGGAGGGCCTGGGATATGCATTTTCAACAAACTCTTTGGGTGATTCTGTTTATTCCAAACTTAAGGAAGATCTACTTTAGCCAGTGCTTCTCAAATATTAATGAGCCTATGACTCACCTGGATGTCAGGTTAAAAAGTAGATTGAGAGTACATCATTTGGGGTATAGTCTGGTAGGTTGCATCTTTAACAGGCTTCTTAGGGAGGACCGTGGTCCAGGTGCACACTGAGAAGCAAAGCGTTGGAGCACGTAGGGACCTCTCAGGTCAGAGCTGATCAGGTGTAAGTAATCACTATATTTTGTTATCACACTGGTGTTTCATTATTGGCATTGTTACTATTATTACCTAAAAGGATAGTGTAGCTTCTACTACAATGACTTACTTTGGAATGGAAGTGTGTACCTCTTAAGCACTCCATGAATCCATGAATAATGTCATTTTATACTTTGATGTTTACTCATAACTTTAAATTAAAAGGTGAGTAATAAATGGATATGATTAAGTAGCTTTCCACATAACAACAGGAATATTTAAACCTTGAAGGAGAATTCCACATTGAACTTACTCATATGAAAGAGTTTGTGTAACTTACATTTTCTGATTTTTAGAAAACCTGTCAAATACAAAAGAACTCAAAATTATACTACATTTAGTTTGAACCTATGCTCCTAACCATTTCCTTTTTTTTTCCATGTCCCTACAATAAGGAAAGCCATTAGAAAGGAATTTCATTGAGAAGTAAGTCTTTAAGATGCAGTGAATTGGACCAATTTAGGAATTAATTAGGACTTCTTAGGATTTTGCTGATAAATTTGATATAAGGTGTAAAAAATCCAGGCTTTTTCTAGATATTTTACTTAAAAATGATTTGGTAGACATTTGTGCCTCCTACTTAGATGAAAAAGACCACAGGGGGAAAAAAAACATTTTGGGATGGAGGGGCATGTAAAGACTGCTTTTAGGTGGTGTTAGTATTGAATCACTGAATAAACACCCACATGAGTATGTCAAATAGACAGATAAAAGTTTTGGACTCTGAAGTTCCAGGTTAAGTCTGGGCTTGAAATTCACCTTTTGAAGTCATTGGCATCTAGATGACATTTAGTGTCACAAGTTTGGAAAAAAGTACTTGAAGAGGCTTTGTTCATTGAAAATACAAGGAGTCCCAGAGCCAGGTCCCATGTGAGTGCACCGTGAAAATAAAGGCCGAACATCAGAAAAGTCACCTGAAAAGAAACTTGAAAAACTGAAGTTGATAGAATAGAAAAGATGAATGAAAAACTGGAAAATATGGTGTCATAAGGTTAAACAAGAAAATGTGTTAAAAGGAGAATGTGGTCAATCAAATTTGAAAAGAAAGGTGCCACCTAGATTTGGCCACACTTGAATCATTGGTGGTTGTCAGCAAAGATGTTTCATTGGAGTGTTTGAGAATGAGGTCTGCTTGGAGAGTATGCAGAGAAAATATGAGGTGAAGGAGTGAAGATAACAAGAAAATGTTTTTCTAGAAGATGCACTGTACATTTGAGTTAGTAAGTTTGCCAGACAAGGATGGAATGTCAAGTGACATGTGAATTTTAAATAACAAATACTTTAAAAAAAAAAAAACGTAAGATGTCCCATATTTGTTGTTCTATTTTTATTTGTTAAATCTGACAACTGTAAGTTAAAGGTGATTTTGGGTTTTCAAGACAAGAAACATGCAAGATAGAAAGTGAAGAAAAGGTAGGTGTCAATGCGTAGGTTGGATGTTTTAAATCACTAAATTAAAGGGTACCCAGAGCATGAGAAGTGAGGTGAGCTTTAAAAAGAAATGGGAGATTTTTCTCCTAGTATCTAAAATCAGAGCTAAACATGAGACCAGATTCTCAAAAACAGGTAATTAGGCTGAAGGGGAGTTGAGGAAGTGTCCATCTAAATGCTTTATTTTTCATTGAAACATGATCAAGGTCATAATGAACCTAAGTAATAATATTAATGAAGTCACTGGTGTATGTTAAAACTATAGTTGAAAAGATTAAAGTAAATGTATATGTGATCCAATTGATGTTTTTATAATTTAATATTAATCTGGCCGATTGAGTAACCTCTTGCCACTGTGATGACACTAAAAGATTCTTTTTTTTTTTTAAGGTTTTTGCTATAGGGCTTATGTGTTCACTAGAGACAGAGAGAGATAGTGAGAAGTATGGAGAGAAATCACTTCTCAGGGACAAAGGCATGCCACAATACCTTCTTCTCCTGGAACTTTGGGTCCACATGAACATGTCCCCAGTATGATTTTCAAGTCTCTAGGTCTGGAACTCAAACCATGGCCCACCACATGGGAATCTAGCTCCTTAATCACCATGGGACCTTCTGGCCCCGACATTGAAAGATTCTTGTAGATCAAGCTTTTTAAAATCTTACCTATGTTGGGACCAGCAGTTAGTGTAATGGCTATGTCACTGAACTCCCATGTAGCCGACTGTGATTTGCGTCCCTGACCTGGTGGCTTAAACTCATGCTGGGCGCGTGTGCATGCATGCCCAAGATCCGGAGAGGAGAATGGAGAAGAAGAGATTGTGGCATGGCCATCCCCCCTGGGGAGATGAGTTCTTGCTTTCTATCTCTCTGTCTCTCTGTCTGTCTGGTGAGTGTGTGCGCCCTATAGCAAAAACCTCTCCAAAAAAAAAAAGATCTTAGCTATGTTTAAGATTGACTATGCTTCATGGATTCATTTTACTTTCGATGTATATCAGATTATTTCATTAGATGCTATATTTGAATTATACACAATCATCTAAAGAATTTTGAAATTACATGTTTATTTTAATGCATTTAAATCATGGATATCAACATAAAACTCTGGTTACTTCATGAATAATAGACACTCTGTAATAATATAATGAGGTATTCATGAGCATCAACAAAATCACCAGTAATTGTTTATTAGTATCACTAACGTATATGTGAAAAAAATGACATATTTATCACAGGTGAAACAAGTTCACTTAAATATGCAGAGGGCTACTTAAGAAAAAAAAATTCTTGGAAAGAAATCCAAGTAGACTGCATTCATTAAAGGGAAATGGATCTGTTTGCTCTAACTAAACATGATTTTTTTTTTTAAACATCGCTAGTATCTTCTTTTTCAGTCAGATGAATTTCATTATATACTTGTACGGTGTTAAATAGGAATGTGTTTGAAGTCTCTCCAAAATTTATTCCTGTATAATTTTCAGGAAGTTATTTCTCTGAACTTCAGTTTTCTGTTTTGTACAACACACATCACAACACTAATGGAGGCTCAAGTTGAGAATTACAAAGACAACGTAGTTTATGTACCATGTATGGTACATAAACGGACACTCAGTACAATGAATAACTAGAGTAACTACTAATCACAATGGACTATAGGCCGGTATTGCTAAAGGCACTGCATGTATGTTCATTTGATTCTTACCCTACACTAGTAGCCTACTTCCACATGGACGGAGACTGGCTATTTGGCCATTATTTCCCAGCACATATTTCAAAGTGAGTTGTTGAACGAAGTCATTGGAATAAGCAGCATTGTGGAGGAATCACTGTCACTGTACTGAGGAAGGGACCAAGCCAGGCGAGCTGAGTATGTTCACTTCGCCATAGACAGCTGCAGCAAGAATCTGAAAACAGGGCTAGCTCACTCCAAAGTCCATGGTGTTCGCTGCCGTATGAATAGCTCTACAGTCAACAGGAGCTGGAGTTATCATTTACAGAAAAATGACTTGAAGGTATTTATTAGGTGTGTATACTACTTTACCTCAACTAAAGCAATGAAAATGAAATAAGTACAGTTCTGTGGAAGGGCAAGCTGCCCTGCTCTATGACTGTGTAATGGCCTCATTTAAACCAACATTGTCCTCAACGTATTTCCAAACTGTGACATCCTTTCTGGTGGCAGTGAGGAGAGACGTGGTGACGTGTGAGGAAGAATCGATGCTGATGGATTAGAAAGCCCTGTGCCCCCATTTCAGACTGATATGGGTATAGATTGAGGCTATTCTTTTTTTTTTTAATTTATGTGACATTTTTAATACTAAAAGTTGTACTATGTCCTGGGATAGGCAGAAAATATGTCTAGGGATGCATGAAAGGACACTCAGTTAGTTTAGTTCTGAGTCATGGGACTGGAAGAGGCTTACTCTGGATACTTTATACTTCAGTTACCTTATTACCATAGTGCTTATGAATTGCATGCTGGTGGGAACGTGAAGTCCCAGGGTCATATTTTCACATATCCAGCCAACTCCAGGGTTTAGTTTTTTATCCCCAAACTGTGCATAATAACATGGAGACTGTGCTGTAGCGAAACACAGGTAAGCTGTGGAATTACAGACGGGAGAATCACGTTTCCTATTTTTATATTGATATTGGGAAGCATGTTATAAAGTGCAAGAGGTTATTTCTTACTATTGGTACACTTCCACCTACAAATTAGAAAAGCAGAGTTTGTCTGTTTGGTAGTCTCCCTATTGATTTTTTTTACTCGGCCACTGGACAAAAGCAATTCGTAGTATACAAGGATTCATCATTGACTTCTAAATATTTTTGTTTCATAAGCTCTTAGGAGAATTTGCAAGGGCTTTGCCACAGAGAGGCTGTATTATAATTCCATGTAATTGGTTAGCCACCAGCAATGGCATTCCCTATATATGTCAGGTAAAATGATTTGTTATTCCTAGAATATATGATCAGCTGTCTCACACAGATGTCAAAGAAATGGCATGTTTACTTCTGAGCATGTATATTCACACACAAACATATGCACACACATGAAACAAATTGAGAGAGGAAAATTAGGGCCAGCCCCATGACCTGGTGGTTAGAAGAGCTGGATCCTACATGGCCTACTGTGTGATTTGAATTCTGGCCCAAGTAGCCCAAAGAACATTCAGGGCACAAGTGCATGTGTGCCTCAAATCCTGCCAGGATGGGAAAATGGAAAGGAAGTGATATGATGGTACCCCAAAGATGGTGGGCTTTCTTCCTCTCTCTGTCTCTGTCTCTGGAGAGTATATGCACTCACTAACAAATTAATGCCAAAAAAAAAAAAAAAAAGAAGAAGAAAGAAGAAAAATTAATGAGGTCAGTTAAGGGACTACTGAGAAATTAGTAGGTTACTGACTGACAATTCACAAGTCACTGGTTTACTTTAATCCGTTATCTGCACAATAAGCATTTCGGTCAGTTCCCCTTTATCAACATGATGTGTGTGCCAATACAAAATTAGAGTTCAAAATTCATAGCCAACCTGACTGAATTGGCTACTTGATTACTTAGCTCTGTGACTTTGGGCTATGGTTAACCTTCCTAATGAATAATTAATGGGGATCAGCTGTTGGCGTAATTGCTATGTCACTGGACTCCCATGTAGTCAACTGCAGTTCGAGTCCCGGACCTGGTGGCTTAAACTCACACTGGGTGCATGTGCGTGCGTGCCTAAGATCCTGAGAGGAGAATGGAGGAGAAGGGATTGTGGTGTGGCCATCCTCCCTGGGGTGTGATTTCTTGCTTTCTGCCTCTCTGCCTCTCTCTGACTGTCTGGTGAGCACACGCACCCTATAGCAAAAACCTCTCAAAAAAAAAAATTAATGGACTTTAATATCGTGGTTAAATGGTTAGTGAGATATTGTGGTCATTTTGTTGGGATAAAATGGTCAATAAATTAATCTAATAGTGGATTGATTGAGTTAAGCCCACCACTATTCATGTCTTATTCAAATTCTCCATTAACATCACCAGAGAAGGAAGCAAAAGACCTGTCACATATTTCTGGAGTGTTTTTCAAGCCACCGGGTCTGGGACATGAACCATGCAGTTGGTCATGTCAACTCCAGCCACCTTAACAGCTCTGCCACTGTCTGGCCCCCCAAAATGCAAACTTAAATGAGATTTTTGAAAACTTATCATGTCAGCAAAAGAATTTTACTTATAATACCCAGGGTTCTGAGGCTATTGGGAACTATACATTTTCATTTACTGTTGTTGAAAGTTTAACTTGGCTTAAAAACCTTTTTGTCTGGAAAATCGCTAACAGCATATTAAATACTTTAAAAATTAAAAACAAAATTAATGGTAGAATTTTTTTTTTTTACTTTTATTTTTGAGGGGGCATGATTACATAATCTATATTGTTCAATGTTGTGGACATCTTTATTGATTGGATCTTGCTGAGAATTTGGTCTTATTATTTATTTTGATTCTTAATTTTATCACCAGTGAACTATCAATCTGTGACAAGCCTGTCACAACTTTTTTTTTTTTTTTTTTTGGAGGGGTTTTTGCTATAGGGCGCGTGCGCTTGCCAGACAGATAGAGAGAGACATAGAGACAGAAAGCGAGAAATCACCCCCCCAGGAGGGATGGTCACGCCTCAATCCCTTCTCCTCCATTCTCCTCTCAGGATCTTGGGCACGCATGCACATGCGCCCGGCGTGAGTTTTAAGCCACCGTGTCCGGGACGTGAACCGTGGTCAACTACGTGGGAATCCAGCGACATAGCCATTACGCTAACTGCTGGTTCCCAGCCAGTCACAACCTTTTAAGAAATTTCTTCCTTTTTTTTTTTTTTCATTAGTGAGAGATAAAGAAAGAGAAACTGAGAAAGAGAGAGACAGAGAGACAGTCCTCCCACCCCAAACCACACCTTGGTACAGTGATTCCTCCGCAGTTTGGGCCAGCCCTGAATCATGACCACATGGATGGCAGGCATACTCAGGGAGGTCTCTGGACGCGAACTGGAACCTCGCATGTGGATTGGCCTCACAGAGAGTTGTGCATTACTGCTGCACCTCTGTTTGGTTTCTAACCAGTTTTCAAATATTCCATGCTAGTCTAAATAGTAATTGTGATTATGGAAAAGATATTAACAAACTGTGCTTACTGTGTGTTTACTGAATGATACCGTAATAAGTCTTGGACATGTTGATAATAGGTCATTTGCACAAAGCACGCAGGATGTTACAATTGTTCATTTTCTCATCTCACATGTAAGGACCTTACATCTGCAAAACCATAAACAATTTCATGGTGAGTGCCAGAACCGGGATTCAAACTCCTTTCTGGTTTCACAAATTTTATGCTCCTTCACTTTGCTTCCACAGTAAAACGTAAGTCACTGTCTTTTTGAAAACTTAGCAAAAGAGTTCACCAAGATTCCATTTCTATGACCCAGGGGATGGGGCTTTTCCCACCAGAATTAGAGGAGAAGCCCTCAGAAGTGGGGAGGAATTTTCCCCTCTGCCCAGTTTTAATAATTAAAAGAAAAATAAGATAACTATGTAGACAATTGGTACAGGCTTGAGAAACCTTTCAAATCCCGGGCACAACCACGGGAAGAAACTCATTAAACCTAACAACTTTAACCAAGTGGTTTGACAGGAGTTCCTTCTTGAAACTCAGAATAATTAGGCAGAACCTGAGGCTTCTTTCTAAAGAAGGCTTTCTCTGTTGTTCCTCGCTGACCTAGAATTTGAAAGATGCTTCAACATATATTGGCTCTTCAGAGCAAACTCGATTCCACTGATGTATTTTTTTCTCCCCTCTGCACAGCAGAGATCAGCATAAAACCCAGCACTTTTGCTAATTCCCAATGGAGCAAGATACCTGGAAGAAAGAAATAATTTTTACCACCCACAGGATTCCAATGGGAAGAGCAGAAGAGAAAGAGAACCACTGAGACCAGGAGGAGGAAAAGATTAATAAGTGCTGCCGTCACTGTAGGAAGAAAGGTTTTTCAAAACAACAACAATAAAAAGTGCCTCTAGGACAGCTGAGTGCTATTCTTTTCTACTCTAAAGGAAAAACATGACAAAACTGAAGTAGAAGACAACTGGAAGAAGCCATAAATGAAATAACAGGTCAAGCTCCTGGAGTTGTTAAGAAAAAAGCAAAAAGTAAAAGGAGAAGACAATTGAGCTTCTGATTCTTCATGTATTATATGCATACAGGCAGTTGTGACTGGGGCCATACGCACATTATATATCTGTGTAGAAAACAGCCCAGGCTGTAAAAATAGATTATTCACATAGGATTTTGTGCACTCCAAGTCATTTGTGTGCTGCCAACTGTCAAGGACAGGCTTTCTAAAATACAGATTACAAAGCAAGACTGTAAAAAAGACGTCAGTAACCAAGGAATTGATTTAGAAGAAAAGAAACAAAAGGTGATCCTTTTAACTACTTCCTACAGAAGATTCATTATTTATGTGTTTTTCCCTGGCATGTATTTTTTTCCCTCTCAGAATATGGTTCCTTATTTCTTACATGTGCATGTGTATATTAGTTTTTAAATTGAGGACAATAAACCCTGTGTATTTCTCTGGAGTCCTTTACTATGGGAAAATGACTTGGCTGAATAATTGGTATATTCTCTGTAAGATTAAAAAAAAAATTGGCATATCCTGAAATTGTTGTTAGAGATTTTGTGTATGTCTCTCAAAACCTAGCTTTTAAAAAGCATAAGTATGTATCTACCTAAAATAGCATTTCTTATAACTATATAAATAAATATAAATAAAATAAGATTTATGTACTTCACCTAAACTTGCAAACTTCTATTTCTTTTTTCAATCTACAGTGACAGTATCTCTGGGGCTAAAAATTACGGTGCCTTATACCACCTCAGGGCACTTTAAAAATCAGAGAACGCTGGTGATTTTGTAAATCTGACAGTACTAGGTCTTATAATTACTTTGGTAATATAGTTCATTTGATTAAAAAAAATGTGACTTCAAAGATAGTCCTAGATGTTCCTAACAACGTTTTCTTGAAAGAAACAAAAAGTATTAAGCCACTGCAGTCTCAGTACAGACTTTTCTTGCTAGTCTGCCCACAAACGCAGGGCTGCAGAGGGAGAAAA
This sequence comes from Tupaia belangeri chinensis, assembly GCF_000334495.1. Taxonomy (NCBI): domain Eukaryota; kingdom Metazoa; phylum Chordata; class Mammalia; order Scandentia; family Tupaiidae; genus Tupaia; species Tupaia belangeri. The sequence continues at coordinate 4,097,919 of NW_006159546.1, read as the reverse complement.
GTGACATTCCCGTGATTTAATTATTGCTCCACTCCTCCGTACCTGTGTGGCTTAATATAGCATACAGAAGAGCCAGGATGACAGTGCCGAGAGTCAGCCTCTGCCAATAGAAGCAGACAGTATACTCATAAATAAGGTTTTCAAATTGTTGTTCTTGCTGAAGAAATGCCCACTTTTCCCTAGAAGAAGAAAAGGATACTCTGAGAGTATACAGTGAGTTTTACTAAAGTGTGGCTTACTGAAAGAATGCCACGTGTCTCACTGATTCCTAAGAATTTGCATAATAAGAGTCAAACTGTGGCCATGCTAGTTATATTCCTAGGAAGGATCACAGTACTCTGGACTGTGTATTTGCGAAGGACCTAAGGTGTTAATCAAATGTCTTCTAGTTCTACATTAGTGAATGAAGAGAATTGCGAACATCCCCTTAATAATTGATTCTAATTGCAATTGCAACTCAGCCTTCTTGTTTTTAAGTGACATTTCTCAAGTTGCTTTCAACTTATTTCGAGATCTCTAATGTTTGCAAATGGTTGGCTTGTCTGTCCCAAATTCCTCTTTGTAGCTATATCCCTAAGAGTTCTGATCATGATTTTATAGTTTATCAATAAAAAAAGTGTATGTTTTGCCAATGACTGCTAAACGAATAACGAACCTTTGGCTTTGCTTTTCAAACACAACTGACAATTTTCTACTGTATTTTTTACTAATTCTGCTCTCGGATGTGTATCGGGTTGCTCCTCATTCTCTTTTGTGGTTTCATGCACAGCTTTCTTTGTGTTGTGTGAGGATCACATTGTTTCACTGGCCTGGAATTTTCAGCTGCCGTCCTCCATCACTCTTCATGTGTGCATATCCAGGCTTTCCTTCCAGATTCTTCTGATCCGCAACAGTTATTTGGTCCTGCTTACTGACTGCACACTTGTAGGTGTCTGTCCTGGGACAGACATGGTGGCAGTTACGACTGGTATGTTGATGAGTCAGATGGCTCGGCCCTTGTTCTCAGGGTGTTTACGGTCCATGAATATTTCTTCCCCTGATCATTTTTCTACTGAAAATAATTACTTTTCTCTTTCTATTCTAATACCACATTTGTACTTTGATAAACTTTTTTTCCCTACCTGTAGTCTATTTTGCTTTCTACTTCGTATGTATATAATACACACACTCACCAAACATACACATACATGTATACTAAGGGTGTGTGTGCTTGCCCAAGAGACAAAGAGAAACAGAGGAACAGAGAAACAAAGAAGAAACCACTCCCTGGGGGATAGCCACACTGCAACCCCTTCTCCTCCATTCTCCTCTCAGGGTTTTGGGCATGCATGAACACATGCCCGGTGTGAGACTTTTTTAAGCCACAGGATCCAGGACTCTAACAGTGGTCTACATGAGAGTACAGTGATACAACCATTCTGCCATCAAGCCACAGGATCCAGGACTCTAACAGTGGTCGACTACATGAGAGTACAGTGACACAACCATTCTGCCATGTACTGGTCCCTGATGATGCTAAATTTATATTTTCATTTTTACGCATCTTTTCCAGTTATCTGTTGCTATCTAAAAAACTGTCCCAAAGCTTCATGTCCTAAAATGTAATCATTTTACATGCTATAATTCCGTGAAACAGGAATGTCCCCATAGCAGAGTAGTGATGCTTGTCTCTTCTTTAGGATGTCTGGGAAATCCACTGCAGATGACTAAAACATTCAGGAGCTAAAACAATCTAGGGACTAGCAAAGGATCTTTTCCCTGTATCTCTCCATGAGCCTCCACATGTGTCATGCCTGGGCTTTCTCATGACTTTGTTTCAATAAATGTTAACAAAACACATTTCCGTGCGCCGCCACTCCCTCTCCCTGTAGCGGATCTCCACTTGGCTGCGGGAGGTACCATAACAGAAGTAAACTCACAAGAAGGGGGACTGAGCGAAGAACCAAGAAGCCGAACACCAGTAACTGAGCTGGGGACAATGGAAAAAAGAATTTACGGCAGATGAACTGCGTAGATTCAAACACTTCTCTGGGATGAAGGCAAAACTTGGCACCTTAGCAAGCACACATTCATTTTCAGTGACTAGTAATGGCATGAAGAAAGTGATAAGATACTGCAGAGACGCACAGGGAATCACTGGACTTCAGGATAGGAGATTCATAGCAGAGAGCTCTTTTTTAAAAAAATTCACTAGAGGGTACATGTGCTCACCAAAGAGGGAGAGGGAGAGAGAGAGAGAGAGAAAGGGAAAGTGAGAAAGCAAGCCACCAGGTCTGGGACTCCTGCTGCTGTCAGCCATGTGGAAGTCCAGTGCCCTTAACCACCACACCACCTACCGTTCCCAATTTTAGTTATTTTTTGAAGCCTATTTCATTATGAGAGAGCCAGACCTTTGCTTGAACTGCTAGATAAAAACTCCTGGCAAAAGCCCCACACTGGCAGCCCTCTTTTGGGACCCCTCCCATTCAGGAGTTTTTCTCTTTCAATAAAACTCTGCTTTATCACCTTCTCCTTTGTCCACACTTCTCATTCTTGATCACAAGACGTGAATCCACTCAACACAGAATTCTGCAACATGACCTCAGAAAGCACATACTTAACTCACATTTCAAACAATGGATGTGTTTGCCAAGTGTTTGTCCACAGGTTACCACTGACAGCCCTTTTCTAGCTGCCAATATCAGTTACCTCCCTGTCCAGGGTCTGACCAATAAGTCAATGGTACATGTCTTAGTTTTTAAAGCAGTACCCTCATTCAAAGACAGTTTCAGTACTGAAAAGCAAGTAGATGAGGTAGGGATAAATTAAACCTAAAATCTTAAAGTATTAATATAATACAGGTCTACTTCTTGTTCACCTCACCTAGTGCATGCAGCAGAACAGTTGGCTATCCTTCTGGGAGTTCTGTTGTCTCTCTGATGACCACAGCTAGCAGAGAGAGCTAGAGGCTCATGTGAGATGTTTCAGGGTGTTTACAGAAAAGCTCACCTCATTCTCGCCAAACTTTATTTTTGAGAATTCAGTCCCAAGATTTCAATCTACATTCAGGCTGAGAAGTTAAGGAACCAGGAATATTTGGTCACAATAATAATCTATATCCCAAGGCAGTATGCCAACACTCCATAAACATAAAGTGAATGAATGAACCTGAAAGCATGAATGTATCTTCCATGCCATACTTCCATAGAGTTGTGAGATACTAACGAGAAGTAATTTCTCGGGACCAGCAGTTAGTGTAATGGTTATGTTGCTGAACTCCCACGTAGTTGACCACGGTTTGAGTGCCAGACCTGTTGGCTTAAAATCCACACTAGGTGCCTGTGTGTGTGTGTGCCCAAGATTCCGAGAGGAGAATGGAGGAGAAGGGATTGCGGTGTGGCCATTTCCCCTGGGGGAGGGGGAGGGTGATTTCTCACTTTCTGTCTCTCTGTCTCTGTCTTTCTGGTGAGCGCACGTGCCCTATAGCAAAAACCTCTTAAAATAAGTGATTTCTCAAACTACTCATTATTTTCCATTTCTACTACAGATTTGGTATATCTACACACAAAACATACATCTCAGGGTTAGGTATTCAACAACATGATAAAAATACCTAGATGTTAAGTGGTGGCATCGGTTTGATTTTATTGTTTTTTCATAGCAAACCCTGTAGAAGTTCACAATTCTCAGATATAAACGACATTAATGAATATCATGGCCACTTATTTCTCCCAGATCTCATTAAGATAAAGTTGTGAACTATTCACAAATTAATAAGGTAGATGCGACCGAGTACTCTTCTCCATTTGCGACCTACCAAGACTGATTTCTTCTTTTCAGTTTGCACCTCATCAGAAGAGCTAGCAATGGTTGACCGCTTTTCTAAGAGCAACTTTATAATTTATTAACCATTACTATTTGTCAATGTTCATACAATTTGTTTAAAATATAATAGCTATTCTTCATGCTTTCCACTGGTTTTTCTGGTGAGGTCTTCATTCTCAAAGTCATATCTTCAGGAATGCTATATTTTAATTAGTTATGATTTATTTTCCTCATCCGAGAATTGTTCCTCTGTACAATGAGTTAATGCTTTTCTCTACTCCCTACAATGTTGACTACAGTGCTGTTACCCAGTGGTACGTCCATAAATGTTTGTCAGAATGGATGCAAACTCAGGGTTATGCTTGCACCCAGCGGTTTGCACTGGTGTGATTTCAGTTCAATTTAATTGCATAGAATTAAAAAATAACACTAAACACATTTCCCCCCTTATAGAAAATGGCAGGAATAGGCAAAACAGCATTACTTTGGCAGTCCTGAATTTTTTTTCCAGATTTCAGGCCAATTTCTTCTTTCTGCACCATTGTTCCTATACTATGGCTGTTATCCCTGTGGTTTAAGGTAGCCGATTGAGTGCCAGCCCTCTCGTCTGCATTCCGGGTGGCAACATGTAGGAAGCCACAAAGAGAAACAGATAAAAGAGTCATGCAAACTCTTTTTACAAGTTGTTCGGAAAAGTTATAGTACCAGAAATGTCACTCATCTATCTCTGTTAAAAAAAAAAAAAACAAAAACCAAAAAACGTATATCAAAGGTGCACATCTAATTCAAATGGAGTCCAGAAACTGGAGAATTACTGCATGTGACCAATGATTGAGTAAAGATGTGGGACTTTTCAGCTACATAAAAATGATTGGAGCAGAGAGTAGTCAAGAAAACTTTCAGAGTTTGTTCAAAGCAGAGCCAGAAAAGCCAGACTCATTGAAAAAAGCATGCATTTCAGAATAGCAATTAATGGCTTAGATATCAAGAGGACCTACATTCCAAATCTGGTTTGATTTTGTTTTTAACTATATGGATTTGACTTAGTGTACCTCCTACAGCTTCAGTGTCATGTGGGTACAATAATGATTCATCGTCTACTCTAGGGACAGCTGGTGGCACAGCAGGAACGCCACACTAGTGATGCCGGTCCCATGAGAAGGTCCTGGGTGTGTACCCCACAGCTTTCCTTGCACATATCAGGTATATATGTATGTGCCCATGATCTCCTGTGGCTGAAGCTGGGGTGTTTCATGGCATGACGATCCTCTTAGAGGTGACTGTTTCTCTCTCTCCGTCCTCTCTTTGTCTCTCTCATGGAGGAAATAAAAAACATAAAAAGTCTAGGGAACCAGCAGTTAGCGTAATGGCTATGTCGCTGGACTCCCACGTAGTCGACCACGGTTCGTGTCCCGGACCCGGTGGCTTAAAACTCACGCAGGGCGCGTGTGCGTGCGTGCCCAAGATCCCGAGAGGAGAATGAAGGAGAAGGGATTGCGGCGTGACCATCCCCCCTGGGGGGCGATTTCTCGCTTTCTGTCTCTATGTCTCTCTCTGTCTGGCGAGCTCACGCGCCCTACAATGAAAATCTCTCCAAAAAAAAAAACATAAAAAGTCTAGTATAAATTATTTTGTGTCTGTCAAGTTTAAATGAAATTGTGTAGTACTCTGTTCTGTCACTAAATTAAATTTTCTTTATGGTATCCTTATTGTTTTCTTATTTTTGCAACAGCTGGTTTATTTAGTAGGTAGAAAAAAATAGCCTTGCAGTTAGACAATATGGTCAAATTCCAGCATTTATTGAGCCTATAATCATTCTATAAGGATCAGCTCTTTTAATCTATGGAATAGGTCTACCAGTACTCTTTCTTATTGTTGTGGGGAGAATAAAATAGGATATTGTATAAGGGATGCCAGTATACAACTTGGAACAGAATACAGACACAATAAGAGTTGCTTTACTATTTTACTATTTTTAAACAATACACATTTTACTTTTTTATACCTCTCTAAATAGATTTATTCAATTCTCCCGACTCAGCATATACTGGAAACTTGGCAGCCACTTGCCTGAGTGATGCACTAAGGTTTAGAGAATGGATTACGTGTATCAAAAACTGTTCTATTGGGATTTTCTCTGAAATTTAGAAGCATGGGTTTTAGAAGAGGGTGCATGAGTTACTTCTTAATCTGCCTTTGAAAGAAATGCTAGTTGGAAATTTTAAAATGACCCCTACTGCATTAAATTAACATTAATGTGCAGAAATGTGAAGAGAAAAATGCCTGGTAAAGCACATAGTAGGGGCTCAATAAATATTTGATAAGTGTATTAATTAATAATAAGATGGATGACTGAATATGTTTATGTCCTCTTCATAGTTTCATCCCATGGGTCTTTTCTACTGAGAAGTCTTCAAGAACTGATGAGTTGGCGCCTGCATGGTTGCCATTATGCTTCTTGTGTTTATTAGATTCTATGTCATATTGGCAGACCGCCTCTTTACTGAGAGTGCTAGTGAATGGTACAGATTCAACTAAATGAACCATAGCAAATATAAAATAAATCTTTGCCAAAGGGACAGTATAAATTGAGATAATTGCGCCTTCGTTGCATCAATTTCTCAGTAAAAACTGCATCACATTGGCCAACAGCATTGCAATAAAAAGTCTTGTTTTCCTGAAGACTATCAAAGTATCTTGGCAAGCGCTGGTTGCGGGTTACATTGGCTTGAGAAACCTTTACTGTTTCTTTCAGTTCAGTGGCTTATTTATGATTTCGACAACATTCTGTTTTATGATATTAAGCAGTCTAACTTCTATCATTCTAGTTTCTCATCTTTAAAAGAGAAATGGAGAAGCCTATTGTTTAAGGTTTCTTTCCTCTGTAACAGTGTGTGATTTTTAAGAGTTAGGTTGGGCAACTACATAGTAACCCTCACATTCAATCTTCTACTTCCTAAAGGAATCCCTTCTTTCCATTGTTGCTGTTTATCACCTTATGAAGTATCTGCCAGAGGGTCATGTGATGTTTGCTTGAAAAAAAATCTATAGTAGAATAAATACATCTTGGGGAAGACTACTCTAATGTCAGATTCTTTTAATTATGAAAATAAAAATTCCTTATTTTGAGACATAGCCTTCTTCTAGGCAATTTCTACCCATTGGTTTCATTTTGCTTACCTTGGGAACAAGTAAAATGCCTCTTTTCTCTGACAGTCTATCAAATACCCACAGCTGTCATATATACTCTAGACTTCTCTAAGCCAAACTCATTCAATTCTTTTAGTCATAAACTTATATGACAAGATTTCAGATCTGTAAGATTTAACATTCTTTTCTAAATTCAGGAATTAATGACCTCCAATAAATTTATACCTGTGCAAAAAATGTTATATCCATGGAAAAAAATCCCCAAAACCTAAATGCAGCTCAGTGGCATAGACAATACAGATGGAATATTCATATATTCGGTCTTTTATTTTGCCAAAATAATATATTGTGATTTTGGAGTTAAATAGCTAGCTCCTGAGTTTGCTTTATAAAACAGAAGTTGTGAACTTTATATCAAAGTATTTAAGCTCTTTGAAAGCAGTATAGTTAAAATCCCATTATCTTTGTCTTCATCCTCATATATATTTATCTTATCTAGTTATTTTGATGACAATGAATAATGCTTGGAAGTTTGAAAGTTCTTCTGTAACTGCGTAGGTTTACCACAAATTTTGTATTTGATTTTGTACATAATAGTATTGCCACATAATTTTGTTTTAAAACATATATTTTTTTTAAAAAAGTATAATGGAAATGGAAATTTTTCTTGACCTGATCATTTTAGTAAAAGAAAGTTAAGCCGTACATCTACACACTGAAACACATACACACTTCAAAGTTTTGATAAATACATGAATACTTATGTTGTTTTCATGTAATGAAGAATTATTTAAAATTACTAGCACCACCATTAACTATAGTTATAAAACCAGAAATATCTATATCTTCTTTTTTTAAAAAAATGTATTTATTCCATGAGTGAGAGAAAGAGACATGACAACTCCTTGACTCCATGGTCCAACTCCAGCCTCAGCCCATCCTGAGTCAGGGACACACATACCTGGGATATTCAAGAATGTCTCCAGACATGAGTCAGCAACTTTCCAATATTGGTTCATCTCAAAGAGCATCACGGTTTACTGCTACACCATCATCCATAACCCTCTATTTGCTTTTGGAAGTTACGATGATGAGTCTGCTCTAATAAACTGTCCAATATATAATAAATGATTTTTGCAAGTTTAAAGACTCAGGAAACTATGCAGGTGACATTTTAAAGGGTTTGAAGGAAATTTGATCTAATATGGAAATAATAGAAAGTAAAGAAGTCTGATCAATAAATGTTGGGTTTCATCTTTCATTTGAATATAAGCAGCAAATTCCCAGATGAAATTAAGATGGGAATAAACAAAAGGCCAAAGAATAAATGCACTCAGAAAGCAGACCCAGAACAGAGTAAAGCAGCCTGAAGTTTAAGAGATCTTTGTCTACGGGAGCTAGCAGTAGCTGTTAAGGTACTAGATTTCCATGTGACCGACCATGGTTTGAGTCCTGGACTCAGTGGCTTGAAACTCACACTAGGCATGTGTGTGGGCATGTCCAAAATCCCTAGAGGAGAATAGAGGAAAAGGGATTGATGTATGGCCATCCCTCCCAGGGAGGTGATTTCTCACTTTCGGTCTCTCTGTCCCTCTGGTGAGCACATGTGCCCTATTGCAAAAATCTCTTTAAAAACAAACAAGAAAAATCCCCAAGATTTTCTCGACTAACCACCACAAAATTAAATTGTCTGGATTTTTATTTTTACAGTAAGCACAGCACATTTTATTACACTTTGCTTTATTGTGCTTCTCAAATATTACATTTTTACAAACTGAAGATTTGTGGCAACCTTGCGTCTACCAAATTCTATCATTTCCATTTTTCCTGACAGTATGTGCTCACTTCATTTCTCTGATTCATATTTTGGTCATTTTCAAAATATTTCCAAGTTTTTAATTGCTGGGTTTTTTAAAAATATTTTTGGTAATCTGTGATCAGTCATCTTTGATAGTATTACTGTAATTGCTCGGGAGCACCAGTAACCTATTCACATAAAACAGCAAACCTGATTGATTAATGCCATCTGTGTTCTGCCTACTCTACCTACCATCTATGCCTCCATCTTCCTCTCCTGTCTCTGTTTCTTGAGATACAACAATATTGAAATTAGACCAATTAAAAAATCTAAAATCACCTGTAAGTGCTCAAGTGCGAGGAAGAGTCACAGATCTCTCCCTTTAAATCAAACGCCAGAAAAGATTCAGCTTAGTGAGGAAGGCATGTCGGAGCTGAGCTTGGCTGAAAGGTAGGCAACTTACATCAAGCAGTTCAGTCACGCTGTGACTTTATAAAGGAAAGTTCATGAAGGAAATTAAAAGTGCTACTCCAGTGAGCACCCAAATGTTAAGAAAGCAGAACAGTCTGATAGGGAGAAAGTTTTAGTCACCTGGATGGAAGATCAAACCAGCTACAACATTCCCTTAAGCCAGACTAATCCAGAGAGAAGTCCTACCTGTCTTTTCTTCTATGAAGACTAAGAGGGATGAGGAAGCTGCAGAAGAAACGTTTGAAGCTAGCAGAGGTTGATTAGTGAAATTTCAAGAGAGAAGTCATCTTTATAACAAAGGGAAGCAGTAAGTGCTGGTGCAGAAACTGCAGCCAGTTATCTGCCTCTGACTTACAGCTGATGAAGGTGGCTACCCAAACCACAGGTCCTCAATGTAAACGAACAGCCTTCTATTGCAAGATGCCACCTAGGACTTCTTCCTGAGCTGGGAAAAAGAAGTGAATTCCAGGCTTCAAAGCTTTAAAGGTGAGACTGGCCCTCTTGTTCAGTAATTATAATAGAGCTGTGCAGTTGGTACTTTAAATTGAACCCTTGTGTATTTACCATTCTGAAAACCAAAGGCCCTTAAGGACTATGGGAAATATACTTTGCTTGAGTGCAATTAATGGAACAGAAACCTGGAAGATAGTGCATCTGTTTGTCACATGGTTTTTACTGAGTAGATAGATAGATAGATAGATGATAGATAGTCGTGGTTATCCAGAAAGTCATGATGCATTTTTTACATAGAAAACAGGTCATGACATTCCCAACTACCTAATATATTTTTTAACCTGTTACACAACAGAATTTAGTTAATTTGATAATAAACACTCTATCTTTTTCTAGTTTTCTATCTCTCTCTTTGAAAATATTTTTCCATCTATCAAATGTTTCTTCACTTTGTTCCTCACACCCATTCTCCACCACTCACTCTCTACCATCTGTTCTCCCTCTTGCATTTATACCCATCATCTCTGCCATCAATTTTTTTTAAGTTTGTACATTTATTTGTTTTGAGAGAGAGAGAAGATAACATGATGTGTGTATATTTTATACTGTCTTAATATACAAAGCATAAAGTAATTCAAGTAGGTAAGTGAGACATATGTACAATATATTACAATTCATAAATCAATTTCTTTGAGTCACTCATTTCTTGAATCTGAGGGCCTGGTTCTTAGTCAGAGGTACAGACATTCATGAAAACACTGAAGTCAATGAGCCTGTCTTTCCACATGAATGTAAAGACATATGGCACATCTTTTTCTCATATTTTTTCTTTATAAGGGATATGCACTCATCAGAGAGAGAGACAGAGAGAGAAAAAATTTGAAATCATCCCCCTGCCCCCAAAGATGCCATGTTGCAATCCCTTCTTCTCCATTCTCTCAGATTTATTGCTGAGTGAAGCAAGCCAGGTTATAAAGGAATAACATTGTATGGCTTCACTTAATATATACCAACTGTCTACACTCTATGGTGGAAATTGAAAGATTAGAGGACATAGAAGCATTGAAAAGGTTCTAGATACTGGAAACAAGGTGGGAAGAGGCTGAGGGAAGGTGGAGAGTATAAGGAAAAAAATAAGAAGGAAAATAGAGAGACAAAATATTTGTGGGACACAGAAATATGTTATTATCTGTTGATAATGTGTTTTGTATCCTTAACTGGATTGGTATGAACTGTATTCATGTTGGGTAAATTCAACTTACAAGCTAAGTGATACATAGTGATTAAAGGTGCAAAATAAATTAAAAGAAAAAAATTTAAAAATCAAATAGCTTGTGGTTCAATAGAGACTTTAGCAACTCAGATTGTTTTCCTTTAGTGTTTCAAAATGATAGTCCTTCATTAACCAAGTCAATTATCTTGGGGGTGATTAGGACAATAATGCTTTAAATAATGCTAAGAAAACAGGAGAATGTAATTTAAAGACCTGAAGCTTTGTACCATGGAAGCATATGTATAACAATCCAAGAAATCCTTTGGAATGACTTCATTGGGCTTTTGTTATGCTTAGAATGAGATGTTATGGATTTACTCAGGTAAGTTTAAAAAGCAGGAAGGCTGTCACTTTCAACTAGCCATTTCCCAATTCACATACTTAATGAATTAAAACAAAACAACCCTCTTCTTTAAATATTTTCTCAGTGTCTAAAACAATAGTCTTTCAAGGAGCATCCTAAGTATTGATTGTATCATTGGAACTCTCCAGGGAAATACTTTGGTTCCCTGTACAACAGCCAATAGCCCTTTTCCCTGATTTTATTTTATTGTGTAATTTCTTATTTATGTTTATTTGTTGTCCACTTTTATGGTGTAAAATGATTTTTCAAGGCATGCACCCAGTGTGTGATTATCATCTCAGAGATATACCATATAAATGATCTTAAACAAAGAATCCTACATTCTTGTGTCTGTTAAGTGAATTTTCTTGAGTCCCTCTTACCTGGCCTTACTATCCACTCCCCATTCTTTTGGTTATTGATATCTGTACTTGCTCCTGCTACTATTATGTCTTCAGTTATGTCAATTTCTGCCATAGAGGGAAGAACTTTCATATATATTGAACAGGGATATACGATGTTGCCTTTCATAGTCAGCTTATTTCACAGCATAAAATCTTCTATATTCATCCATTTTGTATCAAATGACAGTCTAACTGCTCTTTATTACAGAAGTGTTCCATAATGTGTTGATGTCACATTTTTTCTAATCTGGTCATTGTTTTTTTGAGCACTTAGGTTGACTCGATGTCTTAGCAATTATGAATAATGCTGCAATAAACAGCATTATGTATTATGTACAAGTGTCTTTTTGCTATTTTCCTGTCTTTTGGTTACATGCTTTGGATTGGGATCACTGGGTCATATGGTAGTTCTATTTGTAAGTTTTTGAGGAGCCTCGCTATTTTCCACAGTGGCTATACTAAATTACATCCTCAGCAACATTGCAGAAGGATTTCCTTTTCAGCATTGCCTTGCCAGCACTTATTATTCATTCATTCATTCATTCATTCATTCTTTCTTTCTTTTTTTTTATCATAGTCATTCTGACTTGGCTTAAGTTAACAAGATGTCTACACAATCAGTATAAAATTAACTTAAAAATGGGGATTTTTAAATTTTGGTTTGAGATTTTTTTTTGTTTAGTCTTGATATTTTTATATTTTAAAAGTCACTGCAAATTGTCTACTGTAGTTTTGTTTCAATGTTCATGAATCAACCCTTAATGAATATCAAAATGAGAAGCATTGCATTGAGTTTTTGATTTACATTTCCATTATGGTAAGAGACAAAGAATATTTTCTCATATGCTTTTCGTCCATTTGTATGTCTTCCTTAGAGATTTGTCTGTTCAGTTCATTTGCATATTTTGAAATTGGAATCTTAGTTTTACTGTAAGTAAGTCAATTGAGTTCTCTATATATTCCTGTTACCAATTTCTTATCTAAAGCATAGTTTGCAGATATGTTCTCACATTCTGTGGGTTGTCTCTTCACTTTATTGTTTCCTTTGCTGTGCAGAAACTTTTTAGCTTGATGTAATTCCACTTGTCTATTTTTGGAGTTGTTGCCTATACTTTAGGGGTCATATTTTAAAGATCTTCAAGTTTTCAAGTGCTTCTCTGTTTTTTAAACAAGTATGTTGTAATTGGAAACTTTACATTTGATCCATTTTAAGTTTACTATTATTAATGGTAAGAGATAGTGGTCCAGTTTTATATTTTTGAAAGTAGATATACAGTTCTTCCAGCACAATTTTCTGAAAAGGCTTTCTTTCCTCCACTGTTATCTTGTGCCTTTTGTGAAAAATCAATTGACTATACATTCTTGGTTTTATTTCTGGGTTCTTTACTCTGTTCAATTGGTCCGTGTGTCTATTCCCAGTACACACTGTTTTGATTATCACAGCTTTGTAATGTATTTTGATGTTAAGTAGTGGGATGCCGCATGCTTTATTCTTTTTGTGTAGTGGCACCTTGGCAATAATGAGGTTTTTCTGGTTCCAGATAAGGTTTATGATTGTTTTTTTCTACTTCTGTGAAGAATGTCACTGGTCATTTGATTGAAATCACATTGAATTTTTAAATTAGTTTGGGATGAATGGACATTTAATTATACTAGTTCTTCCAATCCAAGAATAAAAAATTCTCTTTATTTTTTTGTATCATATTCAATTTTTAAAAAAGGTTTTTATAGATTTTCTTGTAACAATCTTTCACAAATTTTGGTTAGGCTTATTCCTAGATATTTTATTTGTGTGTATGCATGTGTGTGTGTGTGTGTGTGTATGTGACTATTATAAATGCCATTGTTTTCTTCATTTGGCCTCAACTCAAACTGCTCATTGCTGGTGTATGAAAAATGCTATGGATTTTTGTATATTGATTTTGTATTCTACAACTTTACTGAATTCATATATGACTTCCAGGAGTTTTTTCATGGATTATATTGGATGTCAATAGCTCATTTTAAAAAATATACTTAAGGTCAGAATTATGGCCTGGTGGAGAAAGGAATCAGATTGTCATGCCTGACCATGCAGGTCAAATATCAGAACAAGAGGCTTGAAAACATGTCAGATACTTGTGTGTGCATACCCCGAATCCCAATAGGGTAAAGAAGTAAAAAAGAAGGGACTGTGGCATAATATTGTCCTATTGGAGGTGTTTTCTCCCTCTTCTTTTTTCTCTCTTTCTTTGATTATTACACATGTACTTTTGTAAATATATATATATATATATACACACACACATATATTATATGCAAATATATATATGCACACATATATACATGCACATATATACATATATATATACACACACATATATTATATGCAAATATATATGCACACATATATACATGTACATATATACATATATACACACTTATATGCATATATACATTTCAATGCCCATAATTAATAGAAAAAATATTTGATTATTATAGTAATCCAATGTATACTCAGTTCTATACTTATGTATGAAATTCTATATTATGTCATATAATTGATTATGATCAAGAGTCTGAAATGATCTTGTCTTTGAATATAACTTGTGCATTCATAGAGTTTGGCTACAAATTCTTGTATAAAAGAATGGTCATATTTACACCTTCCTTGAAGAATTTTGAGGAGTTAGAATCTATTACACATAGGAATACTCTTCAAATTTCCTTTCCTTTTCTCTCCAATTCTCTTATTTTGTACTTGTTCCAGATTCTCTTTATCGAGTTTTCTAGTTCCTCTGAATAACCACTCTAGGAAGGTAATCAACACTCTATCTCCTTTCAGATTTCTCATTTTCTTTACTTTAATCTTTTATTATGTAAATCAACCTGTCTTCTCTAACGAAATATGTTCTTCTCTCTTCCATCACTTCTGTCCTGCCTTTGTCTATGAAGACAAAACTCTACTTAAATCAGGATAGTAGGAAAGGAACAGAGTGGGCAAAAGCAAGGGCAAGGACAAGAACACTTAGAAGTTAATAAATTGTGCCTGATTAGATGTATCTAAGTAGTTTTAAAAGAATAATTTTAATGTTAATGAACTGAGATCATTCCCAAGAAATTTGATGTGTTTGTGGTTAAAAAAAGATGTCTACACAATTAGTATAAAGGGAGATTTTAAAATTTTTATTTTGGGTTTTGCTTTGTTTTGTCTTGATATTTTTATATTTAAAGAGTCACTGCAAAGTGTCTGCTATGATTTTTTTTTTCAAAGTTCATGAATCAAACCTTAATGAATGCCAAAATGAGAAGCATCTCCTCTTTGAAATGCCTGAATCTTTTAATGTCCCTATTCACTATTTTTTCATGATAATCAGTATCTATAATGAGAAACATCTCAGTGTCTCTGCCTGGGGCCAGATACATCTCACCTTCTCTGCAGGTTACTGTCACACTGAGTAGGTAAAAGTAACCTTAGATATAGTAGTTATATGTATTTCTCTATGGTGTCAATTTAAATTGCATTAAATTAAAATTAGTACATCTTTTTATCAGTTAAGGACTTTCAATGATGATCATCCTGAAAGTGAAGAAGAAATAGCAAGCAAACTCTGAATCATGACAATCTTCATGGCATGATTTTATTTTTGGATTTGGAGATCTTTAATGTGGAATACAAAGTTCAATGATCCATCATTAGTAAGGAGCGCATCTTTGAAACCTGTTCTGAATTCTGAAAGACATGTTTGGAAAGTTTGGAATATCATGTAATAGCAGAAAAATATAGATTTTGGAGTCAGGAATACACTAGTTTGAATTATAATTTACATAATAGTTATTATTTTTCATCAAGCATTTACACCCACTGTGCTAAGTTCTTGTGTGTGTTAATTCATTTAATGTTAATATTTATCCTATGAATTTGCTATTATTATATTTCAAATATAAATTTGAAGATTGAGGCTTTATAGAAGTAAAGATGAGTTACCCCATAAGTACAAAATAAGTATATAGAATTGAAAGGATTCAAAAGCTTATGCACAACATGAAATAGTATATTTTTTAGTTCAAAACAGAACAGGTAAGTTATGGATACGGGGAAACTTACACAATCTCCAAGTGAGAGTCATGCTTGGAAGCTCCTCACAACGTTGAGGGTGCAAGCTCGTTCTCACCATAGCCTGTGTTGGGTAGTCACTAAGAGTCATTCCACTCACTCTCTTACAGCCACTGCTTCTCCAAAGCTAATGGATTCTGTATGTGATGCTTCTTCACACTGTTTTTTTTTTTTTTTTTTTTTTAGAGATTTTTCAACTATAAGGGGTGGTCCCC
>NW_006159546.1:4064013-4081643 GCF_000334495.1 Tupaia belangeri chinensis | reverse complement strand
GTTTTTTTTTTTTTTTTTTTTTTGAGAGATTTTTCACTATAGGGCGTGTGCGCTCCCCAGACAGACAGAGAGAGACATTAGACAGAAAGCGAGAAATCACCCCCCGGGGGGATGGTCACGCCACAATCCCTCTCCTCCATTCTCCTCTTGGGATCTTGGGCACGCATGCACATGCGCCCGGCATGAGTTTTAAGCCACCGGGTCCGGGACGCGAACCGCGGTCAACTACGTGGGAGTCCAGCGACATAGCCATTATACTAACTGCTGGTTCCCCACACTGTTTTATTCTCATTTAATTCGTACTCAGGTGTCTCAGAGAATCTAGCTGCAAGGGAAGCTGAGAATGACAGTTTAGACTTCCCAACACTCCACAACACTTATTTCTCAATGCCTTGAGGGCTTTTGTCTGTATTTCATACTCAGAATAGCTACTTTGTAAATTGCTAACCTGTGATCCATTTGTATTCCCTAATGCATTATACAATCCTCAGTTCAAGGACTTCATATGGCTTGCCTTGCATCTTCCAGGGATGCTAGCACAGGACCTGACACATTAGAGGTCACCATTCCTTTCAGTGGTTTGACACAATTTCTGCCAAGGGACATGGTGAGTCAGGTTTGATGCCTGCTCCAGTAACCTTTTATCACATGGTACTCAATTATTCTACTTTAGAAAAGGCAATTTGCTTTATTTTCCTTTTCATTGGCAGAATGTCCCTCTTTTGATTTTTAGCAGAATACTTCAAATTATGTGGTTAGAAAAATGGGTGCATTGCATTATTCATGACCATAGAAAATAGTGACGCTAGACTCTCACTCGATACCCACTTTTAAAACTTTAAAATTGTAGACAGTTAAGGCTAAAGGCTAAAAATCATGTACATATGCTTTTGTTTTCAAAAGTTAAAGAAAAATGAAAACAATCCAAGATTATAAAATGCCTCTTGCCTCCACAATGAATTAAGCAAGGATCCTGGTGTTTTCTGCTGTACTTTGTGCAGCTCAAAGCATTTACCACTACCAGTAACATTTTCCTGGTTAGTAGTTTGTACTAGACTAAGAATTTCTGAAGTCGGACTACAAAATGTCTTTGACTGGAGTGCTATCACCCAGAATCACTCTAGACTCACAGCAGGTACTCAATGTTAACTGTCAGTGAAAACAAAACACCTTTGAGGGTAGTGGTCTCCTTGAGGCTTGGAGGAGATCTGTCACCTGTCTCTTTATTTGTAAATAATTGAAAACTCACAGGGAACTAAAATATACAAGAAATCTCAAAGAGATGGCGTATATAGACATTCTCATTTTTACATAAAAGGAATTAAGCGGCAAAAAAACCTTCCCCAGATCTTATAAGGCAGATGCAGTTAGTGATTCAGAGCTATATAAGGGTGATTCAGACTAGCCTAATTGCAGCTGAGGTGGTAAGAAGTTGTAGATTCTTAATTGTTTTTCATATTAGAGCTAATAGCTTATCCTAATGAATTAACAAAGGTTATAAGGAAAAGAGAGGAGGGAAACATTTCTTAATTTGAAGGTTTTTGGTCTGATTAATTAGTAAAAAGGAGACTCTGTTGAACTAGGTAATTTTAGGGGGAGTAATATTTGAGTTTAGTTTTGAACATGTCAAGTTCTCAATATCAGAGTATTATGTTAAGTAGAGAAAACTAGAAGGCTGTTACATAATGAGCTGAAAGTGTGGGAAAAAGATGAGATCTGGGCTGGAAATACGAATCGTTAAGCTTGCAATACATATTTATCACCATGAAAATAGATGATATTTATACGAATTTAATGTATGCTGCTACTTAACAGAAGCATCCATTCAGGTTTAGAATCTGCTGTGTTTGGCGAAGTGTTTGGGAATTTTGGTGCTAAGTCAGAATTATTAGTTCTCCTTTATCCCTTATTTCACTGCTCATGGTTTCATTTGTCCATGTCAGAAGGGATCTAAAAATAAGTGAGTACAGTACAAGAAGATATTATTGAGAGAGAGATAGAGACCACATTCATATAAATTTTATTTTAATATATTGTTATAATTTTCCAATCTTATTAGTTATTAGGTATCTATGTATTGAAACTAATATAGTATGTATGGGGTTTGGTACTGTTTGGTACTGGGGGTCTTAGATGTCCTTGAAAACATCTTGTGATGGGGCAGAGAGGACTAATGAAGAACAAAGAAAACTTGCTACAACTTTTAAATATTCAGTCTAAAGGCAAGCTACACACACACAGATACACACACATTTAATGTTATCTTAGTACCTTTTTCTTTTTCACTCTATCTCACAATATTTGTTTGGAAAATTGAAATTGCAGACAGCCCTATGCACTGAAAATTTCTCACATCATTTTTTAAATGAGAACGAATGACGAGACACACTCCCATCATCACGTTTAGATGGGTGGTTTGAGTCAGTGGAATGTGATTCCAACAAATAAACAAATATGTCCTTGCGAAAATAAATAAATAAAAGCGCCACAGAATCAAATGTTCAGTGCTGCAGTTGTAAGACTCGTCTCATTTATCACTTCAAGCTGTGTTATTTTGATGGCTTTTCAGCTGTGAGACTACTGGTGCTGATGCAGAGATAATGAAATAGTGGAAACCCCAAACAACAGAGACGTCTGTAACTGGCAATGGGCACCTCCTTCAGTTTATTAACTCCAGCTGCGCTGTTTGACTGTGATTTTTGAAGAGGTGCCCACATGAAGTATTGCCTGGAAGATAAAGGATCTGATTTAAGAAACAACTGGATCACATGAAATCTGTATTACAAGATAGGAGGAGGAAATCACCCCCTTTGAAGCACAGCTTCATGTCCATCAAGGTAAAATGTGACCAATAGAAGCTCCTTCCTGTGGAGGCGTGTCAACCTCAATGTTCAAACTAGGACTAGATAAAGAAATGAATGCCTGTAGTCCAGACAGAGCTCTGAACAATATTCCAGGAGAGTCAAGATGCCAAGGCATGCCTATTTTTCGAATACTAGGATCTCCTGAGAGAGTTAAATTTGAAGAAGAAATAAATTTAGGAAAAGAGGGAGAATGTTTACTATTGTACTCCCTACTATGGTCTTGAAATTGATGCTTATGTATTGATGTCATGGGCAATTTTCATTCATTTGAAAAGAAAATAAATTATTTAGGAAGCTGGAAAAAGCATTGCTCCCAAACTTGCAATAAAAACCTGGAACAAAGAGCTAGTTTACAATTTCTTTTGACTTCTCAGGACAACTACCTGGCCCAACATTTAAAGAGAAGACATGTGCAGAAAGTCAAGAGGCTTACAAAGGCAAAATGCAGCCCAGCTAAGGAGGCTTCAACTAAGGTGATGGCAAAGGGGTGGACAGCTGAGGATGCCTTGCTGAAGGCAGGAACATCCTGAGAACATCTTTGTGGTGGTGCAAATCTTTGGAAAAGGGAACACAGCCCCTCCAGCGGGGAATCAGAACTCCACTGGAACAGTCCTCCATTCATCTGTGGAAGAGAGGGAGAGCTGCAGACACTGCCATTCACAACACACTGGCAAAAGTAAACTAGGAGAAGGCAGCAAAAAGACAAATACTAAAACCCATTGAAGAAAACCTCTATTCTAGGGCCAGCATCAGAGCTAAACGAAGTGAGAAGGTGGGAGCTTTGAGTCTGTACAAGGGCCTACCTGAAACTGAGATGTAACCAACATGACAGGAGCCAACTTACCCTCTCATCCCCCATTCCCACTCCATACCTAGTTCCCTTCCCTCACTATAAAACCCCAAACTGCACACCACCCTCAAAAAAGAAATATTACAGAAACTTTTCCAGTAAAAGGTGTACAGTACCAGAAAGACACCATAGATTTATTGAGCCATCAGAAAAGTCATGACACATTTTTGCGTAGAAAAAATATGACTTTTTCAACCCACTCAGTATACCTATATAAAGAGACGAATAGCAATGACAGGGTAGCATTGCCCCTTTTTTCCAAGTAGTATTCCATCGTGTACATGAGCCCTATTTTCTTAATCCACTCATTGGTTGCTGAGTGAGATATATAGCTACTATATGTAAATTGGAAATTACAATGAAGTATTTTTGTATTAATTTTCTATGGATACCTAGGAAATTTAAGCCACATATTTAGTGGCTTAAAATGATGGGACCAGCTGTGGTGGTATGGTGGTTGGGGCAACTGGATTCCACATGGTCAACTGCAGTTGGAGACCTGGACCTGATGACTTGAAAACCTGCAGGCACTTGTGCATGTGTGCCCAAAATCCTGAGAGGAGAATGGGGAAGGAGGGATTGTGGCATGGCCATGCCCGCTGGGGGTTGCTTTTACACTGTCCCTCTCTCTGTCTCTCTCTGGCAAGCACTTGTACCCTAGAGCCAACTAACTAACTAAATAACTAAATAAAAGATATCTCCCATTTATTACTGCACAGCTCTATAGCTCAGAAAATCTGGGCATGGCAGTGGTCTGCTCAGGTTCTCACCAGAGCAGCACTGAGATCTCCTCTGAGACTAAGGATCCTCTCTCAGAATCGCTGATTACTGCCAGATTTCAATTTTTTGAAGCTGAAACACTTACGTCCCTCTTTCTCCTCAGACTGTTTGTAGAAGGTTGTTCTCATCTACTAGAAGCCCATTCCAGATTACTCTCGTGTTTCTTTCCATAGGTAGTTGTTAGCATGGCTACTTTTAAGAGGGAAATCCCTCAGAACATCTCCCATCAGTGCAGACTTCTGAGAAAAAATGCACGAGTTATTCCAGAGGGATCTGTAGCTTTGGGATCCTCCTCCCATTTATCTGTTGACTCAAGCAAATAGGAGGATCTCTCAGAAACTTCACCCTCTTTAAACATCCTGGACAGAGTCTCAAGCTCTAGCTGGCAACCGACAGAACACACTCCGGGATCTTCAGTGCCCATGGACACAATCAACGTCGCTGGAGTTTTGCCTCAAGACTCATCCATGCCACCCACCCACCTCACACTCTGCCACCATAAGCTGCCATGATGGTGAAGCTTGCTGAGGCTGGTAAAAATCAAGATGACAGCCCCCCAAATGGCTCCTCCTCCAAAAAGAAGACAATGAGGATGGGGAAATGTCAGAAGGTGAAGATGATAGTAGTGGAGAAGAGGTGACCATCCCTTAGAAAAAAGGCAAGAAGGCTGACATAGCTCCATCAATGGTGGTGGTTACCCCAACCAAGAAGGTTGCAGTTGCCACACCTGCCAAGCCAACAGCAGTCACCTCAGGCAAAAAGGCAGCTGCCTTATCGTGCAGGAGGACAGTTGTTACCCCAGCTAAGGCAGTCACCAAGGCCTGGCAAGAAGGGAGCCACGCCAGGCAAAGCATTGGCAGCAACTCTTGGTAGCGAGTTTGTCTACCATAATTTTTTATCCTGTTGTGATTGCCGTAAAAAATAACAGATTAGCTAAAGCAAACATGGTGGCACTATAATACATTTTTATAGCAAATGGAAAATAAAATGAATGTAATAGCACAAAGGATGGGAGGGTGGAATTACACAGTTCATAAGCTCTCTCCAGTTATGTTGGAAATAGCATAACAAACAATTCTATCCCCATCACATGGAAGAAATAAACCACTACTTTGACATTTTAATACTACTAAAACTATTATGAATCAATAAAAAAGCTTTGTGTAAATATGAACACTTTAAGCCTTTCAGAAGGATTATAAAAGTACTTTAAAAGCTAGAAAAAACAAGACAATAAAGGAAATATAATACAAGTATAAACAATGATTAATTAACCCCAAAGGAGGCAAGAAATAGGAAATAAATACAGACTGGAAAACATAGAGAACATTTAGCAAATTGGTAGATTTCTGTTTTCTTTTTTTTTTTTTTAAGGAATTATTTTATTCAATTCATTATTATTAATTTGGCCAGAGAGAGAGAGAGAGAGAGAGAGAGAGAGTGAGAAAGCAAGCTGCCAGGCCTGAGACTTAAACCATGTGGAAATCGAGCCCTTTAACCACTATGTCACCTCCTGGACCCCTTGCACATTGGTAGATTTCAATCCAGCAGGTTTTTTTAAAATTAATTACATTATATGCAAATGTCTAAAATCAATTAAAAGACTGAAATTGTAAAATTAAATAAAACTGCAGAACTGGACTATATGCTACCTACAAGAAATCAACATGACCTATAAAGACAAAGCTAAAGAACAGTGAAAGAGGGACCAGCAGTTAGCATAATGGCTATGTAGCTAACTGTGGTTCAAGTCCCAGATCCGGTGGCTTAAACTAACGCTGGGCACGTGTGCATATGTGCCCAAGATCCTGAGAGGAGAATGGAGTAGAAGGGACTGTGTCGTGGCCATGCCCCCTGGGGATGATTTCTCACTTTCTGTCTCTCTATCTCTCTCTGTCTTTCTGGCGAGCACACGCGCTTTATAGCAAAAAATCTCTCCAAGAAAAAGAGAAAAGAACAGTGAAAGATATCCCCTGCAATACTAAAACAAAGCCCAAAAAGATATAAAAATATCCATTCAAATATACTTCCCGATAAGCGCTATTACACAATAAGAAAAGGGCTCTTTGTTTAAGACACAGAATCCTAAATGTATATGTGTACTAAGAATTACTTCGTCAAAATATACCAGTACTTAGGAAAAATGATGGAACTCAAAACAAAAACAAAGAAAAAAAGAAGATCTGAAAGTTTAGCTAAAGATTTCAACACTGCTCTGTCAGAAATTGATAAAAAAAAAAAAAGAAGTAGATTGTGAATCACTGAGTACAGATGAACTGAATAGTTTTATCATCTGTTTGGACCAGGTTGACATTTATAGTCCGTTTTACCTGAACACTGTGGAATATCTAATCTTCTGAAGAACGTGTAGAGAATTAATAATGGTGGACTAGAAGCCTTCCCATAAAAAAGGAATCTAAGATATTTAAAAGGATATAATGCAAAGAATATCCTCGTACCATAATATAATCAAAGTAGAAATCAATAATAAAAAGGTATTTGAGACCTGGCCTGTGAAGGAGTGTGAACCACTGAATATGGGCCGCATTGAGGAAGCTCAATCCCATAGGGCCAATCAGGATTCGAGTCCTACCTCTGGTGGCTTGAAAACCATTCCAGGTTTGCATACCCAGGATCCTGCAGGGACGAAGGAAAATCATCATAGCATGACCAGGTCTCACACACACAGGTATTTTGCATTTTAACAAAATCTTAATAACCTATAAATCAAAGAATGTCTCAAAGAAACTTAAAAATATTTCAGAGTTAATGAAAATAAAAACAGAATATAAGACACGTAGGCCCAGCTATATTGGCATACTCTCATTGCTACTGCTTGCTAGTGTTTATAAGAAAATTTATGGGAACCAGCAGTTAGCGTAATGGCTATGTTGCTGGATGCCCACGTAGTCGACCACGGTTCACATCCCGGACCCGGTGGCTTAAAACTCATGCCAGGCGCGTGTGCGTGCGTGCCCAAGATCCCGAGAGGAGAATGGAGGAGAAGGGATTGTGGCGTGGCCATCCCCCCTGGGGGGTGATTTCTTGCTTTCTGTCTCTCTCTGTCTGTCTGGCAAGCGCACGCTCCCTATAGTGAAAACCTCTCCAAAAAAAGAAAGAAAATTTATAACAATAATCCTATATAGGAAGGGAAGAAAGATCTCAATTCAGTGATGTATAGACGACCCTGAGAAACTGAAAAAGTGGAAATCATCCTGAAAGCAAGTAGGGTAAGGAAATAGAGATAACGGCAGAATTAAACTTTCAAAGACTAGAAAAATAATTAAGTAAATAAAGGAAAACCGAAGCTTGTGGTTTGGAGAAAAAGGCATCATAAAATTACAAATCTATTAGTTACTCTGATTAAAGTGAAAGAGAAGAACAAACCTGAATTACCAATATCAGAAATGAGAAATCTTGGGGTGGCCCTGAAACCATGCAGATAAGCACTATCGATAGGGAACTGGACCCTACATGGTCCACTGCAGTTTGAACCCCTGCCCTGAGGCTTGAAAAATGGGCTGGGAACATGCATGTCATATCCAAAATACCGATGGGAAGAAAAATAGAGGAAAAAGGATTGTGGTGTGATCACATCTCATTGGGAAGTCTTTTATTTCTCTCTCTCTCTCCGTCCCTCCTTCCTAAGTCTATATGCTATTCAACAAATAAATTAATAAATAAAAGAAATGAGAAACATCACTACACATCCCACAATTATACTATTGAAGGATAATAAGGTAATACAGCAGACAATTCTATGCCCATCACATGGAAGAAATAAACCACTACTTTGAAACTCAAAAATCACTAAAACTATTTTGAATCAATAAAAAAAAAAGTTTCTGTGTATACAGAAGAAATGAAAGCTTTCGTTGAAATTTTCCAATATAGTAAACTCGAGGTCCAAGTGTCTTCGCTTCCAAATATTTAAAAGAACACGGATACATATTTGATACCCATTCTTCCAGAGAATGAGATAGGAAGAAACTCTTCCCAATCATTTTATAAGGCTAGCATTTATCCCATAAATAAAAGGCTGGTTCAATATTTGAAAATTTATCAATGCACCATAATAACAGACTAAAGAAAGCAAGCTATTTAATCATCTCAGTAGATGTGGAAAAAGTATTAGACAAAATTCAATATCCATTCACGATAACAACTCTCAGCAAATTAGAATTCGAAGAGATATTTCATAACTGGGTAAAGAATTTCTAATAAAAGCTTAAAGGTAACATTAGCTTTAGTAATGAAAAATGGAATGTTTCCCCTCCGAGATGAGATGAGTAACATTTCATGGAAGTTTTCTGTCCCTAGTCAGCACCATATTGCAAATCTTAGTGTTTTATTAGCTTCTTCTCCATGCTGTGGGTGAGGAAGGAAATCCCACCTCTAAAGTTACAAGGATGGGCAGACACAAGACTACACTCACTGTATCGATGAGACTGACTATAGTTTATTAGTGACATAAGTTTACAGCCTCAGTGGGAGGGGAAATGTGGCCCAGCAGTAAAATGCAATGTTCTGCAAGGCAGTCTCACATGGAAAGGTTCCTGGTTCATGGTCAGAGACCTCTTGAGTATGCCAGGCATATTCTTTTCCATGTTTTGAGGCTAGTGGAGGACTGTGGGTAGATTGTGGAATCGAGCCCTTGTTGGAAGTGCTGTCTCCCTCTGTCTGTCTCTGCCTCTATTGCTCATGGAATAAGAAAATAAATCCACTAAAAAAAATTTTGCAACATGAGGGGAGGAGGACAAACATACCATGAAAGGCCTCATGGGGATTGCACATGGAAACTAAATGAGTATTCCATATTATGATATGAATAATTGATTAAAAATGATAACAGCAGAAAGAGGAAAATCTCGGCCTTATAGAACATATTCAGTTAGTACATGTAGAAGGTATGACAAAATTAGAAAATCACCATTTAAACAAAAAAGTAATTCCTACAGGAAAAATATGGTGAAAATTGATATAATTAGTAGGAGAAATAAAATGTTAGCATAATCATGAAGTTATCTCTTCCTCGAATATTTATTATTTCAAAAAGAAACAATTGAAAAACATCAGCTTAACCTGGGTTCACACCACTGGTAATAAAGCATCCTGGCATCTTGAACTCCCTGATATGAGACAGTGAAAGTGACAGCATTATTACTGTTGAATTTGTTCCCCAAATTCCTCTTTAATTGAGTCACAAGAACACATCACAAGACAAAAAAAAAGAAAGAAAAGAAAAAAAAAACAACACATCACAAGAATCCAAATTCAGGAATATTCTACAAGTTGCCTGACAAGTACTCTTTGAAAGCAATCAAGGTCCCAGAAAAGAAGGAAATTTGGAGGAACTTACAGATCAAAGAGGACTACAGAGGCATGACGAGTCAAATGCAGTAAGGGACCTTGGAAACTGGACATTCTTGAAGACGCAGGTGAAATACCACCAAACCGTATGGTTTAGTAATGAATCAACCAATCAGCATGTGACAGAGGAAGAGTTCTGTACCAGTCAGAACATGATATTCAAAGAAAAAAGAAACCAAAAATCTCCAGTAATAGTGGTTACACTATTTTTTTTTTTTTTTGGAATTTTCTGAGTGATAAAATTAATACTGAGGTTTAAATTTTCAATAATAATTTTATTGTAAGTTTTAATTTACTCAACAGTTACACATGTTTCTGGGGTACAGAGTGGTTTTTCAAAACCATGTATACAAGATGTAATAATCAAATCTGAGAAATAAACATACCTGCAGTCTCTAGGTTTATCAATATTTCATGTTATCCACATTCAAAATCTGCTGTATTGGTCCTTTCGGAATATACTTTAAATTGATTATATATATATATGATTTTTGCTATAGGGTGCATATGCTTGCCAGAAAGAGAGAGACAGACAGAAAACAAGAAATCACCCACAGGGGGAGATGGCTACACTACAATCCCTTCTTCTCCATTCTCCTCTTGGGATCTTGGGCACTCATGCACACACGCCAAGCGTGAGTTTAAGCTACCAGGTCTAATACTCGAACTGTGGTTGGCTACATGGGAGTCCAGTGACATAGCCATTATGCCAACTGCTGGTCCCATCACCCATATTTTTTACAGTGCTATAATATCCTATAATTCAATACACAGTGGAATTCAATTTTGAGTCACTCTTATTCAGTTTAACTAAGGATAGTTAATATTTTGTGTCTTCTCTCATTAATTTCTATTTCTTTTATTAAAAGACATTCATTAAACTAAAAACTCGTTTTGGCCATGGGACAGATGGGAATGGATTACTTATAGAGGAACCTTGCCTTTTGTCTCATTCTCTTTCACCATTATTATTTTGACAAGTTTTAATTTCCCTGTGTTTAAAGTCTTGTTTTATTTTTCAATTAGTTTTGTCAAAATTTCTGTGTTATTTTTTATTTTTATTTTTTGGTAGGGATTTAGAATGAAACATAAGCATGTCTACATATAAGCAGGCAGTGTCAAATATATCTGAAACTAAAACGGAGCAATGGAACAGTCATTCGATAAGAAGATAGAACCCAGCAGGTATAAGGACTTCTGTACTTTCCAGTTGGCAATGTGTGTGTGATAACTCGTACAACTACAGAGTTCCTCTGTGCTCTGTGGATGGAAGCTATCCCTTATAAACCTTCCGAAAACATTACTTGAACAGGAGTCCTGAGGTTTCCTAAATCACCCTTATGCCACAGGAAATTCTCGGAAATGACTGATATATCTGATCAGCACAGCCATTTGTGAGGAAGTATGGGAGATTTTCTAAGGGCTCTCAAGTCACGTAAACATAATTCTTTTTCTGTGCTAGCTTTCTGCCTTGCTTTCTAAGACCTACATTTAACAAAGAGCAGCCTAGGGTCTGAAACCAATATCTTTAACAATATTTACAACTACAGTTATCCGTTATCCTTCTTATTTTTTTTTAACAAGTGATACTTAACCAGGGATCTTTTCTAAAAGTGAAAGATGAGTGGATGGGCATATTTTAATTCTCATCCCTGTGGATAGACTTAATATTCCCATTTTTCTTCCTTACATCCTTCTTTCTTTCCTTTATGTATTTTTACAATTAAACATGTTTTACCTTGCATGTATTTGTAATATTTGACTCCATTTTTCTCTCTTTCTTTCTCTTTCTCCTTTTCTGTCTTTCTGTCTTTCTTTCTCTCCTTCCTTCCTTCCTTCCTTCCTTCCTTCGTTCCTTCCTTCCTTCCTTCCTTCTTTCTCTCTCTCTCTCTTTTTTTTGTATAGAGGATACGTGCCCTCACTGGAGAGACAGAGAGACAGAAAGCAAGAAATCACCCCCCGCAGGGGCAGGGGATGGCCATGCTGCAGTCCCTTCTTTTCCATTCTTCTTTGGATCTTGAGCATGTAAACACACACACCTAGCATGAGTTTTAAAATTGCCAGGTCAGGGACTTGAACCACGGCCAACTATATGGAATTCCAGCGAAGTAATCATTACACCATCTGTTGGTCCCTTGACTCTTATTCTCAATAAATCCAACATTCTACACAAGTGTAACTTCCTCCACTAAAACTGTTTGTTTTTTGTGGGTCACTCAATGTATCTCTCCAATAGGGGTATGAATATTGTCCTGTTTGCATTGTTACCATTTACACACAGTTATATTTCCCTATTGGATTATAAATTTCTCAGTTGTAACTGTCCATATTCTGCCCAACATAGCCCCTTATATGATGCCTTAAATATTGAAACAGGTCAAAAGATATTTTTTGAAAAAATTTATTTTTAGTACATACAGTGTTCCAACCTCTGCCCTGTATCTCTGTCCATATTCTTTACAATATGACCTGCAGCTCTTGCCAACAAGAGGTAGACTGTATTTGCTTTGAAAAATAAAATGCAGTATAGGTGACAGTGTTGTAGATCCTAGACCCTGAGAAAAGTCAAACCAGCTGAGATGACCCTGGATTGGCCAGCCCTCCACTAACTCCATAGCCAACTATTTTTACAAGAAGGTGGTCATTCCAGATCAGCCAAGCCCAGCCAGTAACCAGAACTGTCCAGCTGGTTCATTTGACTATGAGCAAAATAAATGTTACGTGCCATTGAAGTTTTGTAGTTGTTTGTTATATAGCATTCTTGTGGCAATAGATAACAGACAAAAGTAGAAGTTGTTCCTAATTTTAAATTAAATATTATATGTCATACTTTATTCATGAACTAGTGGCTCTAATTTAATAACTGTCTTTTTCTCAAACTTTCTTCTTATAATTCCCTAGTCAATGAATCACGACCCTTGATTACAACTCTAATTGCATCTTAGTCCAAATTCAAAGCAAATGGTTTTCAAAGTTCCCATTTAAAGGTTTAAATTTTGGAACCAAAGTGTGCATTTATTACATACGATTCTCAGAATCCCCCTTCTCCAGGGTCCTTTGCTAAATTGTATATTCCATGCGCTTTTAGCATTCCACAAACTAAATGATGACAATGACACAAATGCAACGTCTTTACACAAAGGTCATAAAAAAAGTCATCGTAATTGATTATGTGGTATCCTCCAGCCCCGCAGTACAAGATTGCTTTCATTCGTACCTTGCAGGTTGATGTCATCAGCTTTGCCAGCAAGACACTTTGTGGGCTGACCTCCTGTCTGAAAATTCATTTGAAATTCTTCACCTGACTACAGACTGTCAAAGGCAGTCAGATAACCCTAGCCTAGTTTTAAAAAAGGAAAAAAAAAGTCTGACAAAGATGAGGATGGAGGAAATATTCAGAAAGTCTTTCTCATTGTGCCACTTAGAAAAAACTACATGCAGTTGGAGAGGGATATTATTAGGGAGACTCGTGCAATATTGAAAGTGATTTAATAAGGTAAATGCCTGCTTGCATTCTGTTTTTTTTCCTTATCTGGCTGTCAAGATTCAGAGAGTGCAATTTCACCTTGTTTTGTCAAGCATCCAGAAGATTTCGTGAGATTAGATCATTAATGACCCCCCCAACCCAGAACAATGAAAGAGTATTATTCACTACTCCTTCTGTGCAGGGTTGCTATGCCTGTTAAGGCTGAAAGCAGCCTTGAATATCAGAGGTTACAAAGGCCTAGGCATTGTTATAATTTTAAGAATAGCTAGCATTAGACTTTCATTTTATTCTTCTCTCTCTCTCTCTCTCTCTAGTTTTATTGCTGTAGGAAATGTGCTTTCATGGGAGAGAGACAGAGAGATGGAAAGTGAGCAATCACCCCCCCCCCGGGGGCAGGGGGTGGCCACACCTCAATCCCTTCTCCTCTACTTTCCTCTTGATATTTGGGCATGTATGTGCACATGCCCAGTGTGATTTTTAAAACACCATTTCTAAGGCTTGAGCCCCAGTCATCCATGTGGGGAGTCCAGCGTCTTAACCACTCTGCCATCTGCTGGCTCCAGTATAGTTCTTCATATTTTGAGAACTATTAGTTTCCTTGATTTCACACAGAAATCTGATAAGAGAAGTGGGCCGGGGAGTGAGAAGAGGGACAGGAGAAGGAACAGGGAAATGTCTGATTGCTGGTCTCCTCTCTCCTGTGAGCTTTAGGGTCTGATTCAGTGCGCGTTTCCTGGACTCATCCAGAGACAGGTAAATGACAGTGGTTCATCAAGACCTGAATCTGTCTTCTAGGCTTTTAAGTTTTGCTGAGTCTCATGTCTCCCAAATATCCCACTGGACATTTCCCTATTCCATCTAGGATAATGACTCTGAGCTTGGTATCATAATCCATATTTAAACTGAGGTAATGGACTGAAAGTAAATCCCCCCCCTTTATTTTTCTCTTAACAAATAAATGTTAAACAATAGATATGGGCATCTTAATTAATTTACTTTTCCTATTTAACTCATGAAGATATTGAGGGCACAAAATACTATTTAATTCAGCCAAAGTTAAATGAACTTTCCCTATTCTCCTTACTCTAATAGTGACTTGTCATATTTCACGGCATCTAATTATATACTACCTGGTACCATTTTTAATTTTTTCCAACCCATGTTGACATATAGGTTCTCTCTTTTTTTTTTTTTTTGGTAGAGGTTTTTGCTACAGGGTGTGTGCACTTGCCAGAGAGACAGACAGAGAGACAGAAAGCGAGAAATCGCCCCCCAGGGGGGATGGCCACACCACAATTCCTTCTCTTCTATTCTCCTCTTGGGATCTTGGGCATGCACGCACATGCGCTGGCGTGAGTTTAAGCCATTGGATCCAGGACTTGAACCATGACTGACTACATGAGAGTTCAGTGACATAGACATTATGCTAACTGCTGGTCCCACATGTAGGTTCTTGATAATAATAATCAAACTCCATTCAGTGAGTCTTTTAGATGCAAAAGGAACTCAACAAAGAGTGTGTTACTGCTACTGTTGCTAAACATATTCTCATTATTTCATGGAATCCTCATTATTTCATCTCTTATCATTTCATTTAATAGAAAGAGGGAATTATTTTCAACTTAAAGATATGAAAATAGATTATCAGAGAGATGGCCAAGGAGTATATTAAACATCAAGATTATTTAATGTTCAAACTATCTTTCTAGTTGTCTTACTGTACTTTTTGAAATGTAGTCTGTATACAGACTAACACAGTAATGCATATATAGTCAACACTCAAATAATTCCTGATGAAAGTTTTCAATAAAATTTGTTTCCTTCAGTGGGAAAGGTAGAGAAAGCTCTATTGTGTTCCATATCTCATTTCTCCGACTGAGAAATTAAATATTTCTCTGAAATATTTAATAAACATAAAAATATAATAGACATTTTAAAAATTTTACTGAGGGAATCATGCACTCATCAGACAGAGCAAGAGAGGCAGACAGGGGGAGAGGGAGAAAGCATTCTCCAATAGGGAATAATCATGCTGAAATCCCTTCTCATCCATTTCCCCATTTTGTTGGGATTTGGGCCACACATTCCTGGTGTTTTTCAAGATATCAGGTCTGGTACATGAGTCACACCATATGGGATCTGATTCCTTTAACCACCAGACCATGTGTCAGTCCTCCAAAATATAAAATTTGAGCAGTATTAAATGTTAGAAAATGAATGAATTGGCATAAGCAGACCCACATATTTATCACTTTGTCAATTTATTCCAGAGAACTAATACTAATAATTGAGAAAAATAATCGGTAGGAGAAACAAAGGTATCAATCTAGCACTATTTAAAACAGACACATTTCATTCGATAGAGTGATTTATAAGTATTAAGATGCCATGTACAACATAGAGGAAATACCATGAAAATTGGGTTAATTCTGGTGATCTTATTTCAGCCATAAAAAAACAACAAGGCCATGAAAGGAAATAATATTTTTAAACATTTAGTAAAAGGTTGAAATCTAAGGCCTTCCAAATCTGTCTCTGTTGCTCAATATAAATGTTTGGTCACACGTCCTAGTAGCATTCGAGTTTGTGCCTCACACAGAAAGGACCCAGTTCCAGGCCTCCCTTAGTTTAGGCTATGTGTGTTAAGAACCAATCAATGCCTTCCTTTAGACATTAAAAAATGACACCGTGGTCCTCACTTTGGTAATAGCACTTCTTTTGCAACATTCTGTATATTATGTTACTAATTTCTCTCAGTAATTCTATAGGGTATCTGTGAAAGAGACTCTTCCAACTTCTGGCCTTACAAGATATCTACATTCCTAATTTCTTTTTCTTTTTTTTTTTTAAATTTTTTTTTGGGGGGAGAGATTTTTGCTATAGGGCGAGTGTGCTTGCCAGACAGACAGAGACATAGAGACAGAAAGCGAGAAATCACCCCCCAGGGGGGATGGCCACGCCGCAATCCCTTCTCCTTCATGCTCCTCTCGGGATCTCGGGCACGCACACACACACGCGCCCAGCGTGAGTTTTAAGCCACCGGGTCCGGGACTCAAACCGCGGTCGACTACGTGGGAGTCCAGTGACATAGCCATTATGCTAACTTCTGATTCCCTACATTCCTAATTTCTAAACAATGGGACGGAAACTGTGTGACCAATTTCTGGCCAGTGAAAGATG
Organism: Tupaia belangeri chinensis; assembly: GCF_000334495.1. Taxonomy (NCBI): domain Eukaryota; kingdom Metazoa; phylum Chordata; class Mammalia; order Scandentia; family Tupaiidae; genus Tupaia; species Tupaia belangeri. The sequence goes on along the minus strand of NW_006159546.1, from coordinate 4,065,112 downwards.
GTGAAGGGATGATGTATATTGCTTATGGCCTTACACACAAAAAAGTCTTTTGCAGTCTTCTCTGCTCTCCTTCCTTCCCCTGTGGTGGCTGGGCATGACCGCAAGGCCAGAGGAAGGATTCCTGAACACTTCCCTGGGAGGAAAGCCTCTGGGGAGTGCCAACCAGTGAAGGATAACGGAGTCCATTTTCATGTGAAATAGAAGAAACATTATAGTGCTGACTCTGTGGCCTAATGGTTGAGAGTAGTGGATCCCATAAGGCTGACTGCAGTTTGAATCCCAGCCCTGCAGCTGGGAAATACACTAGGTATGTGTGAATGGGTACCCAGACAGGATGGGTAAATGGGAGAAGGGATTTTAGTGTGATCACGCCGCATTGGGAGCTGCTTTCTCTCTCTCCCTCTAACTCTCTCTATGCCTGGTGAGCCCATGTGTCCTCTGCCAAAAGTAAATGAATGAATAAGCATTCTAAATATTGGGATTTTAGTGTGTTTTTCTGTACTCTCAGTCTAGTCTGCCATCCCCAATGCTTCATATAGGAAATAAAAGTATAGAAATGAGAACTTGGACAAGTGCACTTAAACAGAAATGGGAAAGCTAGAACAAAAATAGAATCAGTCTGGCTTCGAAACTTATGTCTGTTCCTTTATAACACTCAGTACTGTCCTTTTAATTACAAAATACTATCTAGTGTCATTTATAACTAAGAATGGAAGAAAAGTAAAAGTTAATTAATAGTGGAATGGGGAATATCGTTTGTTACAACTAGTTTGATGACATAGCTGATACAAAAGTGAATTGCAGTGCAGGAAGCCACTTGGCCAACTGTTGGTTCTAATCACCAAGTTGGCTTGAAAACATACTGCGTTGAGGGACCAGCAGTTAGCGTAATGGCTATGTCGCTGGACTCCCACGTAGTCGACTGCAGTTCACGTCCTGGACCCGGTGGCTTAAAACTCACGCCGGGTGTGTGTGTGCGTACCCAAGATCCCAAGAGGAGAATGGAGGAGAAGGGATTGCGGCGTGGCCATATCCCCTGGGGGGTGAGGGAGTGATTTCTCGCTTTCTGTCTCTGTCTCTCTCTGTCTGGCGAGTGCAT
>NW_006159546.1:4059763-4063995 GCF_000334495.1 Tupaia belangeri chinensis | reverse complement strand
AAAAAAAAAAAAAAAAACATGCTGGGTTCATGTAGGTACCCAAGGGGGTTGCTATGTGACTAGACCTAGCCATGGGACGCTCTCCCTCTCATGCTTTCTAATATGAATAAAATAAAGTTTAAAAAGACTATAGGATAGACCTAGCCATGGGACGCTCTCCCTCTCATACTTTCTAATATGAATAAAATAAAGGTTAAAAAGACTGTAGAAGCTCGCAGGTGGTGTGGTGGTTGAGGCACTGGACTCCCACATGTCTGGCATGGTTCAAGTCCCAGACCTGGTGACTAGTTCTCTCACTTTCTCTCGCTCTCTCTAAAGCACATGTAGCAAACTAAAAAATAATAATAATGATCAAATTAAATAAACAATTTTGAAAGGAAGAAAAAAAGACTCTCTAAGAAACTATGAAAATTAGGTTTTAAAGGCTATTTCGTAAAAATACAAAGAAAAACATTCATAGGAAAAATGGAAGATGTAATTATGTGTATTTATATTCTTTATACATAGAATACACACACATAGCATATATAATAAGTTCTATGTGCAATTTCAGATAGATGTGGCATATAAAATACCTTAAAATAAAAATCTAGTAAAGTACTTAATAGGAGTTTCCCCTGAAAAATGGTACTAGGATGATTTTAAGTTATTTCTCTGTTTATTACATGTTTTTCAACTTTCCTGAAGTATGTATTATTTTTATTCCCCAAGTACATATTTGATGGAAGACATAGATAATTCATACTCTCTTTGACCTCAAGGTAACAGCGGAGTTAAAGGGCCATTCATAATCCTATGTGGTTCAGAAACACCTGAGTGAATGGCAGACTCGTTTGTTGCTGACAAAGGCCACGTTTGGAACTGGCGATGTTTTTCTGTAAAGAATTCATAAGTTTTCTTCTCTACCGAGACACCTTTCTAAATGGTTCATGATGTGTGTCATGAATATCTTTTATTGCTGTACCTTCATTGAGCCAAAATGGATTGCTATTAGTTTAATGTATTCAATATATACATTTTTTTTTTTTTTGCCAAATGGTTGTTACTCTATCAGCACATATATTAGGTGGATATTTTTAATTTTCAATACTGTCTGGAATGTTATATAAGCCTTCTGCAAACTCCTGGAATGATTTAACTCCCATATAAAACATTGTGGGCAACTTCAGTGCTGACAAACTATCCCAGGCAAAAGCTCAACAGCAAATCAGTCAAAACTAATCCAAGGTTCATTAATCACTTAATATGCAGAACGAGTGTTCCTGGTCCTGCAATTCTGCAGAAGATGGTTGAAACAACCTTTCTGCTGTTTTCAGCGGCTGATTCTTGAGGCTAAGGAATAATACAATATTTCTCTAGTTTGCAGACTCCATACCAAAATAACCAAAATATTACTTAGTATGAATTATTCTATTTTCTTTTATTCATTTTAGTATGATGATGACATAAGTGAATATGTTGTTTTATTTCATTTGTCAATTTACAAATAATAATGATATATTTATGGGGCACTATGTACTATTTTGATACCTAGATACATTGTAGAATTATTAAATCAGGCTAATTAGCATATTCATGATCTCAGGTATTTATTATTTTAGGGGGACAAGAACACTTAAAATTTGTATTTATTTTGGAATGTACATTCTTAATAACTATAGTTGCTATGAATGATATGAGGGGAATCATTTTTATTTTACTGCCTTTAGAATTATTTGCTTTCATTTGTTAAGTTTATTTTTCTGTGAGCTAGAGATACAGAGAGAAAGAGAGAGAGAGGCAGAGCCTTGAACCAGGGTCTTAGTGCTTAATGCTCCTACTCTGGGGACAACCACTCCTGAATCATGACATTCCCTGGGCCAGCATACTGAAAGAGGTCATTGGACTTGAACTGGTAACCTTCTCACGTGGGTAAGTCTCACAGAACATGGTATTTTATTGCTGTCCCATCAGCCATCCCCTAGAAATATGAGCTTTTTAAAAAAGAAATAATCAATTCTGAAACTAAAATTTTATTCTTAAAACTTCTTTGTGGAGGGTCATGAGTGTTTACAAATTTCTCAACTAAAAGAAATGATGAGATTTTCTAAAGAACATTCCTCAAGTCTTTGAGTAAAATGCTGAACATATACCTAAAAATTAGAGGCCCTCTTTCAGCTAAGAGCACAGGATTGCCATTTTTCTATCTTCTTTTATGTGACTATTCTTCCTTTCTCTCTCTCTCTCTCTCTCTCTTTTGCCCCAGAGAGCATGTGCACTTGCTGTAGAACAACAGAGAAATAGAAAGCAATGGAAAGTAAGAAAATACCTCCCATGGAAGATGGATACACTGAAATCCCTTCTCCATTTCTCCCTCCTTTCAGGATTTTGGGCACAAATGCAGAGGTGCCTGACATGTCTCTCTTGCTACTCTATCCAAGACTCAAACCATGTTATTGACCATGTGAAAACGGGCCACTTAGACACAAGGTTATAGACTAGCCCCTTAATTCTATTTCTATTAGCTTTCTATATTTGCTAATTTAATTCATTTCTATATCAGGTAATTGATGCTTTAAGAAGAAATTCCTTCTTTATGTGATGTATTTTGTCATCAGCTTAATACCATCAATTTTTAAGGGTACCATTCAAAGATGTTATGACTATATTAATGAGAATATTGGGAAAATATCAAATTTTGACTTTGTTCAATCAAACCCTAGTGCATGAATTCCGTCTAGATGTCTCACACGAGAGGACTCCTATTCCATTTTCTTTCAAAGTTTGTCCATATTTGTAAACTTTGGTGCTCTCGGTCAATTTCTTCTTGACTTTTTACAGGAATGGTGGCATGGGGAGTTCCTTTCTCACTTTCCCTCTCTCTCTGTTTCTCAGGTAATTACATGAGCCCTATTGTAAAAATCTTTTTCTTTTTCTTTTTGGAGAGGTTTTTGCTATAGGGCACATGTGCTCACCAGAAAGACAGAGACAGAGTGACAGAAAGTAAGAAATCCCCCCCCTGGGGGGGGGGATGGCCATGCCACAATCCCTTCTTCTCTATTCTCCTCTCAGGATCTTGGGCACACATGCACATGTGCATGGCATGAGTTCAGGCCACCAGGTCCAACACTCGAACCACGGTTGACTACATAGGAGAACAGTGACTTAGCTATTACACCAACTGCTGGTCCCTTGATGGCAAAAATCTTAAATAAATAAATAAACAAAAGTTAAAGAACTAACTTTCTTTCTTTCTTTCTTTCTTTCTTTCTTTCTTTCTTTCTTTCTTTCTTTCTTTCCTCCTTCCTTCCTTCCTTCCTTCCTTCCTTCCTTCCTTCCTTCCTTCCTTCCTTCTTTCTTTTGCTTTTTAAACTTCAGGGCCATCAACATCTTTAGTCTATTATACTGAATTATGACTCGAATTATGAATTCATTATTCACTTTTTCCAAATTTGCACTTTAGGTCTTCTAGGAATAGAGTTTATGTGAAACACTTTGTAATCGCTGGGTATATTTAATTATTAAAAATGTGTACTGAAGTCTTTCTTGTGGCTCATACTGTTTTCAGTGCTATGATTTCAGCAATGAGTAGGAAGAAGAAAACTGCTCACAATAAAAACTTGAAAACCAAAGGGAATAAAAATCAATCAACATGTATTGCATCAAATGAACAAAACCATTCTGAAGCGCTGAGTACTAGGAAGTAAATGCAGTGGAAAAATTGGGTCTAGGGGAACTGAAAGTGATGGTAGCCAGGCAGCCTTGCACAGGTTGATGGGAGAAGGATATGCCACTTGGGCTGAGTCTCAGTAAAGAAAGGAGGTCTGTCATATTATGGTCTATTTGAGGGCTATTTCAGGCAGAAGAATATGACAAATTCAGCAGTCTTTTCAAAGCTTATTATAGGACTATAGAAGATAGCTAACAAGAATGAGGAATTCTCTCTCTCTCTCTCTCTAACGTTTTTGCCATAGGGAGTGTGCACTTGCCAGATAGAGACAAAGAGTGAAAGGGAAAATGAGAAATCATACCCCAGGCAAGGATGGACCATGCTACAATCCCTTTTCCATTCTCTTCCTGGGATCTTGGGCACACACGCACATGCACCTGGCGTGATCTTCAAGCCACTGGTCCAGGACTTGAACCACAGATGACCATGTGGGAGTCCAGCAACATAACCACTACTCCATGTGCTGGCCCCAAGAATGGGGATCTCTCTTGCTAGTAATACAGGAGCTCTGAGTGTGTAGGGA
>NW_006159546.1:4051061-4059732 GCF_000334495.1 Tupaia belangeri chinensis | reverse complement strand
AATGTATATTTGAAGTTGTTGTCCCCCTATAGCCTCTCATGAAATTATATAGCTTGAGAGCAATTTTTATGCCCTTTGGTCTCAGTTGGCTATACATATAGAAAACACCTGGTCAATATAAACCAAGTAAAGCATTGGCTTAAATTTTATTGGCATTGAAAGACTGAGAAGCTCTAGGGAGATGTTGGTAGACCCTTGAAATGAAAGGTTACATATAGACAACACAAGAAACACGACTTGCATTCCAGGTGACGATGGGTAAGTCTTCCAGCTCTTTATGTGGTTTATTAGATACTTAAAGCCTGAAGCATTAATACTCTGACTTAAGAATTTTTTTTTTTTAATTAGAGAGATTTTTGCTACAGGTAGTATGCACTCACCAAAGAGACATAATGAGACAGAGAGATAGAAAGTAAAAAAGCACCCCCGAGGTGGGGATGGCGATGCTGCAGTCTCTTCTCCTCCTTTCTCCTCTCTGGATTTTGGGCATGCATGCACATGGTGCTGGCATGAGCTTTAAGCCACCAGGTCCAGGACTTGAACCATGGTCTTCTATGTGGGAGTCTAGTGGTGTAACCATTATGCCATATGCTGATCTCAAGAATTTCTAAAACTACATTTTTTAATAAAAAATGGGAATTAACCCTAAGTAAAGAGATTCCGTAAAACCTACAAAACAGACATTGGCAAAGACATTTAAAACTAGATATTAAACTACAACAGTTTTGAAAAGAAAAAAAAAATCAGCATTAAAGCTATCTTAATCTTTTATGAAACTATATAGGATTTCTTTTTTTTTTCAAATCAGAAGTTTTGTGGGAAATAGGAAACCTGTTGGGCTCTGGTGGACTTGCTAAAAATGTCCAATTCTTAGAATTAAGACTTTTACTCCCAGCTGACCTTTCCAGTGGTTTTATTATGCATATAAATGTTATATTCTGATGGTGGGGATCATTCTTGGGTGATACCTTAAGCCAAGTCACATAGGGATGATCTTCCTTATGCTCATCATTCTTATTTGCCTTTTGGCTTCTCATTCTTCCTGCTCCAAAAGCTTTTATTAGCTCATCAAGGTCAGATGAAAGAAGGTAAAGAACTTTAGAAAGAGTCCTGAGGCTTCCTTTCTGGAAAGAAATATAACCTTAAAAGGCCCTTTTTCATTTCATGGACACATGAATTCTTAATTATTACTTCCCCCATGTTATGATTTCGGAATATACTCAATTTTCAGAAAATCAAAATCAAAAAATCACTTTCACTCATCATGCTATTAATACTTACCCTGAATAGTACTTTTCTAATTTGTATTGTCTAATAAACTAACCTAATTCTGTACTTTGCCAAGTATGTAAAAGCATTTATCCCATTCCTTATCTATACACTTTGAAGAAGAACTTCATTTTTTTCTCTTAAACTATTTTGAAAAATAGAGACAGGATATAAAACTATGTCTTTCTTTCTTACATTTGTCTAAGTTTGTACATATAAAAACATAGAAGCATATCTTGCTTTGCTGAATAGTTGTTTCTGAATAGTTGCCCATAAATCAAACTCATATATTAAAATTGATTTTCTTATTGGCTTTTATTATAGACTGAGATATGCCTACAGATACACTCCTCTGAGAAATTAAAACTAAACTGGTCCTAAAATGTAATAGAATGACATTCAAAACAGCTGCAAAAATACTAAGACTCAGACATTTATTGAAACACCGTCACTTTTTAAATTGTAATATTATTTAAGATAATAGCCCAAAGAAAATCTTGACAAGAAAACATTATTTCTGATATTCTACATCTTAAACGCTGGAAAGTCAAAACTACATAAGATGTCTTAAAATTATGAAATAAAAAAATCTTTTACATTATTTCCTAGCATTAGATCTGGTTCTATAATCAGAAGAAAAAATCAAAATGTATTCGGTTACAAAGACACCATACAGTCTAGGAAACTGGAATAAATGGAGATTCTGCAGGAATCTATTCAAAATGTACCAACAAACTCACAATAGAAGCACACTGAAGATATTGTATAATTACTGTCAAATGATGTACAGTAACTTGTGTCTTTGTTTTTAACCACAATAAGGAGCCCATGACACAAGTGTTAATCCCCTGCAATTTTTCTTAAATTTGGTCATATGAAAGAACTCTGATGAGCTTCGGCTACCATGTCATTGAGGACAGAGTTTTAGCATCAGGGAACGGAAAAACATGGAGAACAAAAATACTGTGTTTTGAATATCTGTAAGAACAGTACTAGGTACTTTACACATGTCATTTCATATATCTTATGACAGCCCTGTTAAGGCGTTATCATTTCCTCTGCTTATTACTGAGAAAACAAAAGCCATTCAGACAAGATAAAATAGTTAGGATGTAAGTTCTGTACTTTGAGTCTGCATATTCTTTCCAGCATAGGGACTTTGATTTAATACTTTCTTTTTGGATTTTTTAGATTTTGCTATACGGCACATGTGCTTGTAGAAGAAAGACACAGAGAGTGAAAGAGAGAGAGAGAGAGAGAGAGAGAGAGAGAGAGAGAGACAAATCACCCCCTACCCAACCACCAGGGCAGATGACCACACCACAATCTCTTCTCTTCCATTGTGTTCCTAGGACTTGCATGCACATGTACACAGAGTATTTCTCTTTCTTTCTTTTTTTTTTTTTTTTGGAGAGGTTTTTTTCGCTATAGGGCGCGTGCGCTCACCAGACAGACAGAGACATAGAGACAGAAAGCGAGAAATCACCCCCCAGGGGGGATGGTCACGCCCCAATCCCTTCTCCTCCATTCTCCTCTCGGGATCTTGGGCACGCACGCACACGCGCCCGGCGTGAGATTTAAGCCACCGGGTCCGAGACGCGAACCGCGGTCAACTACATGGGAGTCCAGCGACATAGTCATTACGCTAACTGCTGGTTCCCCACACAGAGTATTTTTCAAGCCATAGGGTCTAGGATTCGAACCATACAGTTGACCATGTGGGATTCAACTGCCTTAGCCATTGTGATACCTAGCTGGCCCTGATGTAATACTCTATGTTCAAGATGCTATTCTAGCTATTAAAGTATCTTTATATTCTAAGGAAGTTGAGATCAGGGAGTGTATCTAAACATGTCTATACTCACAAAACTGGATAACTGGAAAAAACAAGTATCTCCCTGCTGTGCATCCTTATGTTCTATGTCTTCTAAGTCTGAGTGAGATTTGATCTTCTGCATGATCTAATCAGCTTGTAATACTTTCAAAGGTGTTTTGATTTCCTGTATTACAGCCTTCATCTCTAATAGTTCCATTTGATTCCTTTTTTTTTTTATGGTGTATATTTCTTCTTTCAAATCATGGAAGGAGTTCCTCACCTCCTGGAACTCATTGTCTCTTTCCTCTTGCATCTTCTGGAGGTCACTGTATGTCTTCCTGTGTATCTCGATGAGTTTTGCCATCATGGATATACTGAATTCTTTTTCTGACATTTCCATGAGTTAAATTATACTGTCTGTGGATGAGGGATAGGTTGTTCTTTTCTTGGATGAGAGATATTTTCTTGGTTTCTCATATGTCTTGTGCCCCTGCAGTGGTTTTGGTCATCTGATGGATTATATATTTCTTCCTAATGTCTTGGAGTTAAATCTGAGTGTTCAGAGGTGTGCAGGAGGAGGTGATCCCACAACCTCTCTGAAGTTCTGCTTCTCTGATTCTCAACAAGCAACCCCCACTTTTGTCACTGTAACTGGATATTATAAAGGCTTCCCAGTTGCTAGAGAACAGGTGCACCTGGGCTGATCTGTGGGGTTTGAACTGAGAGTTCAGAGGCATGCTGGAGGAGGGGAGCTGTGCTCTCTCTGCAACTCCATACCTCTCCCTGCTGTCCACTCTGCAGTCTATTCAGATGATTGGCTACTGTGCACCTAAACCTGTCTAGACACTTGGTGTGTGAAGGTTGTCAAATTTTTGGGGTTTGGAGGGTGAAGCTGGAGCAGAAAATCTTCAGTTGCTCTAATCTCTAAAAGGGCCGGGGCACAGTTCAAATGTAGATGGCATCTCTTTCTGATTTAAATTCTATATTTTTCCAGAATAAATGGCTTTCTTTTAGTGCTAATAATCATAAAAGTTGAAAATCAGGCACTTTATACACTTCATGATAAAACCAAAAATGGATATATTTTTGCCAAGAATACAGTTGTTATAGAGTGCATACTGACTGATAGTTTTCATAGCATGGTGTGGTAAGGAAACAGAAAGTTCCTCTAAAACAAAACAATAAATGTTTAGGGTATTAAGAAAGTAGGAGGGACTGGGCCTGTAGCGGAACAGTTCAGTACTCTGGTTAAGGGATCTGGATCCCACATGGCTGATTGTGGGTCAAAACAGAGACCACGCTGTGTGAAAATACTGGGCACCTATGAGTATATGCCCAGGATCCTGACAGGATGGAGAAATGGAGTGTAAAGGATTCGGGTGTGGGACCAGCAGTTAGCGTAATGGCTATGTCTCTGGACTCCCACATAGTTGACCGCGGTTCGAGTCCCAGACCTGGTGGCTTAAACTCATGCCGCATGCCCAGGATCCTGAGAGAATGGAGGAGAAGGGATTGCGGCATGGCCATCCCCCCTGGGGGGTGATTTCTCCTCGCTTTCTATCTGTCTGTCTCTGTCTGTCTGGCAAGCGCATGCGCCCTATAGCAAAAACCTCTCCAAAAAAAGAAAAAAAAAAGAATTCTGGTGTGACCACATCCCATTGGGTGGTGCTTTGTCTTTCTCTCCGTATCTCTCTCTCTCTCTAGAGAATGCACTTACTCTGAGCATCAAAAGATAAAATATTCTAGTTCAGTAATTTAACTCCAAAAAAATTCAGGTGATTTTCAAAAAACAAAGTTCCCTGTATGTATGTATGTATGTATGCGTGTGTATATAAACACACACACACACTTATTTTTTGAATGATTTTATTTAATTTCATTTATTATTAGCTTTATTTTGTTTGATTTTAATTTGACCAGAGAGAGACAGAGAGAGAGGGGAAGTGAGAAGGAAAGCTGCCAGGTCCGGGATTCAAACCGTGGTCGACCTTGTGGGAGTCCAACACCTTTAACCATCATGCCACCTGCCAGCCCCTGTACAAAATTTTTAAAAACTTGAAAAGAGCCTTTCTTTCTTTAAAATAAATAAATAAATAACCTATTGACCTCTGTGAGTGTGAGAGCTCTAACTACATCAAAAAAAGTTTTGTGAGAGATTTTTGCTACTGGGTGTGTGCACTCACTGGAGAGACAGAGAGAGACACAGAGGGAGAAAATGAGAAATCACATCCCTCCTGGGGGGATGGACAAACCACAATCCTCTCACTACTATTCTCTTCTCTTGATCTTGGGCACTCATACATACACACCTGGCATGAGATTTAAGTCACTGGGTCCAGGACTTGAGCCCCAATTGACTATGTGGGAGTCCAGCAATATAAATTTTAAGTTTCGTAAGTCACTGGGTCCAGCACTCGAACTGTGGTCAACTACGTGGGAGTTCAGCAACGTAACCATTATGCTGTCTTCTGGTCTCCTAACTAGATCATAATTTATAGATAAACATATGCAGTTCTCTTTCAGTGTATTTATTTCAAGAGAATGAAGTGAATTTCACTCAGTAGGACTCATTTTCTGACTGCTAACATAGGACCCTTCCTTTCATTCTGTGATAAGAGAAGTTTTACAGCCTTTAATATTTTTCATTTTTAGTCAGTTTTATTATTCTCATATTTCAATATTTTTGGATGAAAATAGTCGAACTTTTGTTATCTAATTTACTAATGGTTCTAAAGATGACTGCTCAGGGCTACAGATGAGACCAATTTTTATCTCTAACTGGGATACTTCCTTATATCCAACTCAATTAAAGGTCTGCCTCATTGTATAGCTTAATGGCAATTCTATTTGTGATACCATCTACAAAAATAAAAATAGATGAAATACTTAGATAAAAATACTTAACTATTTTTGATACTTTACTTTCTCCTCTCTTTTCCTCTTTCCCATTTTAAACTAATCACTCTCCTTAGACAATATTCTGGTTAAAGGGAGTGTTAACAGAAAGACTAGGAAAATGCTTAATTTTCTATAGTACTTTAGAGGGTACTTATTGGGCTGTTTTAGGGAGAAGTACTTCAATTTCTATTTGGAGGAATCACTTTATAAAACAGACCAGTATTTCTGTATTGTAGTGGTTTATTTTTTCCCTAAATAGTAATTCGGTTTCGTAGACCAATGGTTCCCAAACTTTAGAATCGCCTTGGGAGATTTTGTGAGTATGTTTGCTTGGACACGATCCCCACAGATTCTTTGTAAATGGCACTTGAATGAGTCTTAAAACTGACCATTTATAAAATAATCTCTCCAGGTGATTCTAAGTTGAAGCCAAGTGTAAGAATTGCTGGAATAAACCTCTGCATATTGAAATTTGGTATCACACATTTTTCACAAATACCTTTAAGATGATGTGATAATTATTTATGTAAGGAGCTTTTAAAATATCTTGATTACTATACTGGTCCCAAGAGTAAGAAATGTAATAGTTAATGCATTTTTATCATTGTTGTCTTTTAAAAAATAGTTTGTTATAAAATCCATATTTAACATGAGAGGGAGGTTTTATGCTTCATCATCTGCTTTGTAAAATGTGGTTAACATGATAGTCATTGGACCATATGGCGTTTACTTGACAGCCATTTAATTTTATCCAGTTCAAATTCCTTGTCTGGAGAGTTAATAAAAAAAATACTAAGTCTTGTTCACTCAAAATAACAGCATTTTTAAGTTTATAGTGGATTAAAGCAGTGGTCCCTAACCTTCCCAGCACCAAGAATCAACCTTGTGGTAATCTCTCCACCAATGGGGCAGAGATTGGTCCCAGAATGACCCAAGTGTATCACATTCACTGTGCACCCCATTTCCACCATTATCATATTAATATACAATGCAACAATCACCATCAATAGGCTTCCCCTACCCAGGAGAATCCTGATTTGATTTGACAGGAAGCAGAGCCCAGGAAGCAGCACCCGCGATGCAGAGTAGCTGCAGACACAGGCGAAGTCTCTCTGGCTTGTAGTTGGTGACACCCAGTGTGCAGCGGGATGGGGACGTGGGTAGTGAGAGTGGTGGGGGATTAGCACTAGTCAGGAGCCCAATCATTGGGAACCCCTGGATTAGATCATTTACTAGAAAAAAAAATTTTTTTTGAAGAGAAATAACCATTAAAAAAAGCCCTGTGACTTACTGAAGAAAATAAACCCAAAACAAAATAGATAATTTTTTCATTGCCAAAATGCACCTATTTCTATAATCGAACGTTATGTGCATCCAATCTAGGTCAACATTTGCAAACGTAAGTGCCATGCATGAAACGCTATATAAAAGTAAGAATAGCATAGCATGCATGGCTGTGCAGTGCCTGTTATAGTAAGAGTCTAGCCATTTTAGCTATTGCTGGTACCCTCCATTCTTGGCACCTGGTACCCGCCATCTTGGCACCTGTTGTTCCTTCTGAAATTTCCTTTCTCTAATTTGTCAGATCAAACTCCCCAATGAAATTACCACCATATATTACAATAGACATTGATTAATCCATCTTTCAGAACTTCCTTCAGGGTCCTGAGTCAATTATGTGAATCTTTGAACTTGAAAATGGGCATATGAGTTTGTTTATACAAAAGACAACACAAAGACTGAACTGGGCCTTCTCGTTGCTGATTCTATGGGCCTGATTCAAAGGACAAATTCTCCATCCATACTCAGGAAATGATGTGTGAGCTCTTCCTCTATTGTGGAATAATGTGAGAAAATGAATATATTGTTATAAACATACTAAAGGAAAGAAAAATGCTTGATACAATAAAACATTTTGGTCATGGTGAGCAAGGAACTAATACGCTATATGCCTCACACAAATTTTATAACACTTTAATAACCTATGCAATAATCAGGAGGCCAGCAGGTAGTGTGGTGGTGAAGATCCTGGACTCCTATGTGGCCACAGTTCGAGTCCCGGACCTGGTGTGCTGGACCTGGAGACTTGAAAAGCATGCCAGGCACATGTGCGTGCATGTCCAAAATCTCAGGAGGAGAATGGGAGAGAAGGGATTGCAAGTGTGGCCATCCTCCCTAGGGAGTGATTTTTCACTTTCCCTCTGTCTTTTTGTCTCTCTCCTCTCTAGCAAGTGCATGTATCTTATGGCAAACACCTTAAAAAAAATCAGTTAGAACTTCTATGTTATAAGCTTTTTTTGTGACACAATTCACAGTCTAACTTGACAGCAAGATAATTTTCAAGTGTATATGTAAGGTGAATCAAATATTCTTGGAGAAAAAATAAAGTTTTATGTGGCACACTCATTTCTTTGACCAACAAACTTTTTATCCTCAGCATGTGTCATAAACCTGAAAAAAAGTTTCTTTACATTACAAAGAGTCCAAAAGAGAAGAAAAGAGAATCAAACCTAGGGAACATCAAATATTAGCTTTATAAAAAAAAAAATCTAGGAGGAAATTAGGCGATATTAATTCCAAGTCAGAGCTAAATCCCTGTGAACTTTAGTTTTTATTTTTTAATTATAAGGCCAAATCCATTATTGGGCAATACAAATATCATTAAAATTATATAACAGAAACTCACTC
>NW_006159546.1:4026207-4051048 GCF_000334495.1 Tupaia belangeri chinensis | reverse complement strand
ACTGTGCTAATATGGCCCAGTGCTAATTCTCTAAGCCTTTCATTTTTCTTTTCCAAATCATAAACGTCGGTTTTTTTTTTTACACTTCACAGTGACTCAAACCCATAGTTTATTGTCATAAAGAACATTTTCAATTTACTTTTGAGTGAATTTAATTTTGAATAAACAAAGAATATTGGTCTCCTAATTTAGACATAAGGCTAGAAAAGCCATTCTTTTCTTCCAGGGCAGTTACTGCCAGGATTCTCATGTCAAGAATCACCATTCTAATAAAATCAGAGAAGTTTGAACCGACCAGCTTGCATTCCGGCCCTGAGAGCACAGTGGATGAGGTAACCTATACCTCATCCCCCTTGCTGAAGTACGGGAGAGAAGTAAGCTCCTACACAAGTATTCAAACCTCAAAAACAGAGATTTTCTTTTAGTTGGAAACACAGTAGGAGGCTGAACTACAACACCCGTTTATTGGCTGGGATGGTGGAATTAATTATAAATTAACCAGAACATTAATAAGGATAGAACCCTGTATTACTTGCTTTTTGAAAGCATTTTTTTCCATTCTGCTACTAGTCAGCGGTCCTAAAAATAAAATGTTTTTCCTGACAGCACACAGCAGAAAATGCCTTATTCTACTCTATTCCAAGTTTTATATAGTTTATTAGTCAAGTAGTAACAAAAGTAATGAGTCAGACAAACATCTATGTGGATATACCATGAATATTTTTATTGAAATCAAATTGAATTATTAAAATAAGATGAAATAAACCTTAACTGAAAAAAAAGTCATAAATATCTTAAATATTTTTAACTTAAAGCATATTCCAATAGGACGGAATCTGTGTTAACTGCCCTCATAATTTAGTCACCATTCCTCAAAGACATTCATATTTTAATGAAGTTATGAATATTGATAAATTATGAGAGAAAAGAGGTAATACATTTTGAAAATACCTGATAAAGTAGATAGCTTAAGAAATGGTGGCAAATTAAGTATGGGTGGGATGATTATAAAAATTTATAAACTATTTTGAAGGTAGTTCTTTTTCAACCTCCATGAAACAAAAACTCTAGTCCATTATGAGTGAAAATTTTTTTCTTTTTTTTTTTAAGAGAAATTTTTGCTATAGGGTATGTGTGCTTGCCAGAGACAGAGACAGAGAGACAGAAAGTGAAAAATTACTCCCCAGGAGTCATGACCATGCTGCAATTCTTTCTGCTCCTTTTTCCTGCTGGGATTTTGGGCATGTATACACACGCACCCAACGTGATTTTTAATCCACTAGGTCTGGCACTTGAACCACCATTGACTACTTGGGAGTCCAGCAATGTGAACATTACAACACCTGCTGCTCCCCAGAAAAAAATTTTTCTAATGCAATTATTTCCTGCAACCAGCAGATGGCTTGAAGTTTACGTAGCAAAACTCCCATGAGGCCAACCATCGTTCGAGTCCCCGACACAGTGGCTTGGGACTTGCACCAGGTGAGTGTGTGAGAGCACCCAAAATCCAGAAGAAGGGTAAGGGATTGCATATGTGGCCATATCTTGGGGGTAAGAGGATTTCCCATTTTCTGTCTGTCTCTGTCTCTCCAGCAAGCACACTCTCCTATAGCAAAAATCTCTCTTAAAAAAAAAAAAAAAGAAAGAAAGAAGAATTAGCTTCTAACTTAGCATGAAAATCTACATTTGTACTATTTCTTCAAGACAAACAACAAGTAGAATTATTCAGGGTTATAGGGACATTATTTCTGCAAATAACTCTTGGTTCTCACATATGTACATGTGTATCTAAAGGGGTGGGAGAGAGAATGATGGAGCAATTACATAAAATGGAACCAATTTATCTGGTCCGTGTGCTGTGCTAGACATGTTATGCTCTTTGCTGTGCGGTATCACACAGTTTACAGGTTCAAGATTAACATCAGATTCCACGGTCCCTGATCTAGGTGAGATTCTCCATTAGATAAGCATCTACGTGGCTTTCCGGTTAGTAAATAAATTGATAAGCATACAATTACTGGCCGATTTGTACTTTTTCTGGTAGAAAACTATGTGGAAGCTGAGTCTATGACATTTAGTCATGTCTTTGTCTCCAGTACCTAACAACACCACATTGTCAACTCGTGGTACCCTTAACAAATTTCATGAAATAAATGAATTGTAAAGTAATTGTTGTGTGAAATGTCAGACTTAGGAATTTAACATGCCCCCACATACCTTCAGTTCAAAACATGTATATCCATAGACCAGCAGGTGGCTCAGAGGTTAAGGAGTTTGGATCCCACATGGTCTACTAAACAGTTGAGTCCCAGACCCGGCAACTTGAAAATCACAAAGGGCACGTGTGCATACCCCAAATCCCAAGGGAAGGATGAAGGAGAAGGAACTGCCGGAAGGCTATCTCCTCTGGGGGTGACTTTTCACTCTCTCTCCCTGTCTGGTGAGCATATGCACCCTATAACAAAAATGATAGGTAAATAAATAGATAAATCAATTCCTGCTTCTCTTCATTAATCATTAAAGAGTGTTGTTAACCAAAGGCAAAAATGCTAATCTTTCTTTTGGTGAGTATCTTTGAGCAAAGCCAGATGATCAAGAATGAGCATAGGTTCTAGCTAAGGCTAGCCCACCCTGAGGATAGGTAACTTGAACTTGGGTCATGTTATTGAAGGAACAAAGGTTATCGAGAGGAGAAAATAAAAAGCAAAACACATCTTGCTATGATACAGGACAGACACAGAGAAATTGGTGGGCTGTTACCGATGATATTATTGTGGCTGCTCTGTGACTTAAAAATAGTGAGATTTGTTGGCCGTAGTTACAGTCCAAAGAGTTAATATCAAAATCACAATTTCTGTCTTGAAAAACATATAATATAGTGAACTTGTGCTGTACAACAACACTGTGTAGCTTATATCTGTCACTCACTTCCTGGAGGTTGTATTGTCCAGTTAGGAATGTCCCCAACTGTCTCCAACTTGCCCTGCTAATTTCACTAATTTATTTCTGTGGCTCCCTATTGACATTTGAATTTATAAGTCCTATTATATGAATTCTAAAGAGCCATGCAACTAGGAATATTTTGCAACTTAGGTTGGTTAAGTTAGTATTTTATTGTGATAGATTTTGGAATGATTCTACATTTTAAAGTATCAATCTATCTTTACTGATCAATAATACATGTAATTAGAAATAGCTCCACTATTTTTTTCTACTGTACAGGCTTTCCATCTGCCATCAGGTTGAAACCTACATAAATACATACATTTAACTCTGATAAAATATTCTGGGATTTACAATGTTGACATTTTTTTTTTCACCCTGCTAAAAATGAACTATCGATTATAGAGTATTACTATAGTTAATGTTGTGTTGTTTGGGGATTTAGGGAAGTTTTATATCACCTTGAGAAAAGATTTAATTAAAAGTTGGTTGCTGATGGTATTATTAAACAAACCATTGTCTCTTTAGAAAGCAGAGTTCTGGAACTAAATTGGAAATAAAAATATCTTCTGGGAAATAAAAAAATGGGCATTTAGATAACTTTGGCCTCAATTCCAGTTCCAGAATAATCCCTTACAGTTGATCAGTTTATATTTTTCAAAGTGTTCTCAGGCTCATGACTATATTCAATCCTCTCAACAATTTCTGTGACTTAGAACAGAATTGTTATTATTACAAATTTATAAGTAAAGGAAGAAGTTCAGAAAAGTTAGTGTGTCTCAGGATGCCCAAAATAGAATCCAGTTATTTCTAATACGCTTTTTCACTACAATGGATCATCTCTTCCATTTATTCAGAATCAAGCTAAAAAACAAAACAAAACAAATCTAAAAATATTATACATTTTCTAAATCAGTCCACTTAAAATTAAGGAACAACATTTGAAAGAAAAAATGAAATAGATATTGAGATGTTTGGTTACTGTAAGTGAATAGTACATTTGATTTTGAGATACCTAACAACTAAGACAAAAAACAGAAAAATATAGAACAATATACATTAGATATTTCTCATTTTGACTTAAAGGAAATCATACAACATCACCTACTGGCTCAAATATATTATTCTTATGAGGGAGAGATGGTCCATTCAAGAGTGCTGGTGCCAAGCTATCACCTCTAAAAGCCTCAGCTCCTTACGAATCCCTGTGGTCCAATGGCAAATCTAGACACATAACCAGGCTCAGTGTCAGAGGGGCGAGTGAGTGCAGGCTCCTGCAAAGCGATGCTGTGACAAGTGTGTAGAGGGAAAATACATTTCAAGCAATATGGCAGGCCAGGTTGCAAGCCCAGGTGATGTGGTTTCAGAGCCGATGTACTTTTTTCCTGCATGCCAATTCTTTTTTCATTAATCTTAAAAGATTTATTTATATGGAGTTATGTTTTATTTTATTAATATTATTAGATGTATTTTTATTATCAACACATTTCTGAGGTAAACACTAAATAATATTTTATATTAATAGATCCTTGATTTCTATGCTAATACTTTCCTATTTGCATATCTATATTTATAAGTCAGACTAGCTTATGGCTTTGTTTTCTCTGTTTTTAAATTCTATTTCAGCGTCATCAGGGTCATGTTTGCTATGTAGAATAAATTTGATAGCTCTGCATCTTTTCATACTACCCTGGGGGGAGAAAAAAGCAGGTGCTTAAAAGAGAAAATGTATGTGAAAGTCTCATGTTAATTGTGCATAATAAAAATATAACCACAGCATAATATCATTTCATATGTAAGTAGTCTAGAAAATAATGTGTTTTTCTGATATTGAATCAGTCTCATTGTTTCCTACTTTCAAATTAATAATTCTTTCCTTTTAATTATCTCTTCTATTCAGTTAATTTATTACCTTGCTTTTATTAATTTTTTAAATAATTAATTTATTTAACTTTATTTATTCATTTGTTTATTTCAATTTGACCAGAGAGGGGAAGAGAGATAAGAGAGAGGGGAGAGAGAGAGAGAGAGAAAGTAAGCTGCCAGGTCTGGGACTCAAACCATGGTTGGCCATGTGGGAATCCAGCACCTTTAACCACCATGCCACTTGCTGGCCCCTTACCATACTTTTATAAAAAGCATTTATCAAACCCTTGTTGCATAGTATTGCTCTAAATTTTTTACATGTATGAGACTATTTAACTGTCTGCAATATATCTCATACAGATACCATTATTTTACCTATTTCAAAAGATGAAAGAAGGATAAGTGTGCAAAAGCTTGCCCAGTGTCACAGAGCCAGGGGAAGAATGGTCTAACAAACTCCTAAGATGCATCATTAGTTCACATTCATTCATACTCATGAGTTTCATGTTCATCGCTTTATAAAATGGCTGCATTTGTGATCATTTTTGATCAGTTCTCTTAGAGGTCTGTACATAACTTTCAATACTCTTTATTTTCTGTGCCCATAAAATTAGCAAAAAGAATTATGCACCATTGTATTTAATGTATGTGCTTGTTTTTAACTTCGGTATTTTTGTATTATGTCCAATCTTTAGATCTTAATACATGAGCTGCATTTAGTCATCATTAGAACATTTACTTGAGAGTCTGATGAAAAGGCATTGAAGGGAAAATTCTGAAATTCATCCAGTTATTTCACTGCTTTTAAAAAGAAAGAATTGGTGTTCTGCCTCTGAGTCTCATCGGCTCATGACAGACTATTCGTACATCTCTTCCTAATGGTCCAACCAGCAACAGCATATGGGTAGCTTGACTGGACATAGGGGGAGTATTGATGAGGAGCCTTGGAAAAGTTCATGAAAACTGCATATCCCCATAATACTGTGCATGAACTGCAAATTTTTTTTTTAACCAAAGTAACCTCGTCTTAACATGTGATAACATGTTTGAAGAAGATCTAGTTTGAGGAACTAATAAGAGTAAGGAGTCAGTTTGAAATGAATCCCCTTCCAAGCCATATGAATTCTACTAAAACTGAAGCACAAACAAACATTAAATTTATGATGAAGCTTGGGTAGAAAGATGTTGAAATCACTGATACTTTATGAAAATTTTTTGAGGGCAGTGATCCAAAGAAATAAGCAATTTATAAGAGGACGACTCATCTTAAGAGACAGAAAATGAAGTGAAGAGGAGGCCCACAGTGGCAGACAATCTACATTAATTTTCAAGGAAAAAAAATTAATCTGGGTGGCGTCCTAATTAAAGAGGGCTAGTGATTATCAAAACGAAAACAAAAACAATATCCAACACCATAGGCATGTCATTTGGTTTCACTTCCACAATATTAACTGAAAAATTAAAGTAGAGTCAATTTTCTGTTTGGTGGCTGTCGCAACTGTTGTTGTGCCCAAAACTACAGCAGCTAATAGACAAATTCAGCCAAGTAATAGGTATAAGACAAACACACAAAAATCAGTTTTGTTCTTATACACCAGCAATTAACAATCGGAATAAGAAATAACTCCATTTGCAATAGCAATTAGACACAAGCAACTAGGAATTTGTTCACTGTAGAAGTGCGAGACATACACCAAACTTTAAAGCATTGCTGAAAGAAATTAAAGATCTAAATAAGTAGAGAGACATTATCCTGTGTGTTCATAGAATGTAAGATTTAGTACTGTTAAGATATGAATACTAGGAACCAGCAGTTAGTGTGATGGCTATGTCACTGGACTCCCACATAGTCGACTGCGGTTCACGTCCCGGACCTGGTGGCTTAAAACTCAACGCCAGGCGCATGTGCGTGCATGCCCAAGATCCTGAGAGGAGAATGGAGGAGAAGGGATTATGGCGTGGCCATCCCCCCAGGGGGTGATTTCTCGCTTCCTGTCTCTCTGTCTCTGTCTGTCTGTCTGGAGAGAGCATACGCCCTATAGCAAAAACCTCTAAAAAAAAAAAAGATATGAGTACTATCTCAAGCAAATTGCAGATTAAATTCAATTCCAATTCAATTCAAGTTAAAATCTCAGCAGTATTTGGGGCAGCCAATGAGGATCATAGTCATGCATGGGCAGGCCTGGGTGTTCAGGTCAACATGGATCCATGGCCAGGACTCCCGCATCTTATAGTATTGCACAATGGTGCCCCACAGCCTGCACTAACATACCACCTGCCCACTGCAGCTGGGCTATTTCATTAACTGACAAAGTAGTCATATACATTTATGGTATACAATGCGATGTTTGGATGCAGTGTGCATGAAATCATTAAATAAACATTTGCCCACAGTGTTTTTCTAACGGACAGGTCCAGAACTCAAACATACAGTAGGCCATATGGGATTCAGCCACCTTAACTACCACACCATGGGTTTATCCTGTTTTTAATTTCTTAAGCATCACATTACTCCATTAATAACAATGTTTGAATGTTTTTCTTTAGAAAGAAAATTTCGTTTTAACAGAGATATAGAAATCTGAGTGAACCACTATAAAAAGAGTGAGAGAGAGAGAGAGAGAGAAAGAGAGAGATACAGAGAGAAAAATAAAAGAGGACAAAAGGAAAAAGAAAAGTGAAAAAGAAACTTACAAGTGTGCACCTGCATAAGCATGTGTGTGTCAGAGAAAGCAAGTACAATGATAAAAAGGAGGTCATTGAGGTTGTTATGGAATAAAGGATGCATATTCTTGCAAAAATTCAAGGTTCTCAGTCTTCAAAATACTTTTATCTTGACTAGTTGTGCAGAGTTTACAAGGATGCTTGATAAAAGTATTTGTAAGTACTATACTCAGCTTCAGTTTACAAATGGATGCTAATTGTAAGCACTCAGTTTTATTTTGCAACAAAACCACCTTCCTTGAATTACCACCATCCTTCAATTGTAGTGAAAAGTAAGTTGAGATGTTACAGGTACTTCAGTTCTATCTGAAAGCCTTTAGAAACAGCTCCATTAAAGGTTAAATGAGTCAATGTATTGCAAGATATAGAGAAACTTTAAAAAATGCTCTGATCTGTGATATAAACTGTAAGCCATTAAATTCTCACAAACTATACAATTATAAAAAAAAAAAAACAGCTTAAGCTTCATCTATTATTATGCCTAAAGTCCCTTATCTTGTATAAGGTTGTTTCTCAAGTATATTTCATTATTTGTTAAATATGCTTTTGTGCCATATTTATAATCATTAGTTCAATATGCCATTGTCATAAAAGGAAAAAAATGAAATACTCTGTCCTCTTTATCAAATGGATGCTTGCGTAGCACAAGTCAACACACAGTTCTATGAATATTTTTTCATATGGTGTCGGCATGCTGTTTGTGGAATCTTAATTTTACTTCTGAAAACTTTTATTATAACAGTGAAGCTTTAGAAGCAAACTTGACATTCTAAGATCTCTCACTTAGGGCAACTGAATACTACTAATAAAATTAAATCTAAATCTTGGGAACACTGCCCTCAGGATGTCATACTCTTATGAAATGGCCTTCCACTTGTCCAAAGAACCTTTGAGAAATGGCCTTCCTCTATTCTGGTAGTGAGTAAATGTATGCCCTGGACAACTTCCAGAATATTCTGCTTTCATCTGGATGAGGTGTTTGCTCTTCTTAGTTTATTAACAAAGCATTGTAACAAGAACTGTGCTCCTGTATCAGGTTCACTAATTTAAGGGAAGGCAAGTATTGCTATATACATCAATGATTCAATCCAAACAAGTTAGGAGACTCATAACTACATTTTCTAATTAATTCCCATAGTGGGTATAGTGGCCTCTACAGTGGACATAGAGAGTCCTGATTCTCCCTGAGGAGTTGTCTTGTTTACTCTGCTGTCGATTTATTTTGCAGCGACCATATAAATCTCCAAATGGCCATGTGGTCAACATTTGGGGCACTGATTTTTAGTATTTGAAAGTACTAGATGAGGATTCCCAAAATTCCAAAGAGAATTGTGTGAAAAAGTTTGGCGTAGACTTGCTGACCACACAGAAAGTATGATCTAGACAGGTATGGACAATAGTTGTGTAGGTGGTATTAATAATGGTTGGGGTTGGTCCCACTGCAGTAGTGCAGGAGATGTGGTGCTGTGGACAATGTGGGAGCCACACGGAAGGTCTGGGTTCAGATTCCATCTCTATCTGAACACTGGGTAAGCCCAGGATCCTTGCTATGTTAGTGGCTGATAGAAGATCTCAGTGTGGTGAGACTCTGTCAAAGGTATATATGTCCTCTCACTTTCTTTCTCAAAATGAAATAAAATGAAGTAAAATTTTAAAATAGATCAATAAAGACACATGTATAGAAAACAGACCAAAACAAACAAACAAAAAAAAAAGGGAGAAAACCAAGAAATTTACTAGAGGGCACAGACTCCAGGTGAAGGTCAGAGGACTGAGCTGCAGCTGAAGTGCATGAGCAGCTGGCTGTTTGGTACTGGAAGGAAGGGAGTACAGATGACCCTTATTGCTGTCACTGTGGCAATGGGACACTTGCAAGAGGGATAGACCAAGGCCATGGGTCACATGTGTGCTCACACTCACTCTTCATCTGTGTGCTGTGCCAAAAACACACTAGCAGAGGAAGAAAAGCCCTTCCCTCACTTCTACCTTGAACACCCCTCTGCACACACATTGAACTTTCATGCAATAATAAAAGAACTCTGTGTGTCCACATGAGGAAAAAGAAAAAACACATATCCTTTATATTTATGATGTATTTACTGTTCTCCCAAATCAAGATAAGCATGTCCCAATGCTATGGTATCCTTTGAGAGTTATATTAGTTTCTTTTACAATGGGTTGAAAATCTCACTTGATTTTTCATGATGCCCTCATTAAATTATACAATTGACATCCAACATCTTACCTAACATAACCAGGGAGAGAAGAAAAAAGTACTAATAATGATAGGCATCAATGAACAGAATTGCTGTCATGCGGTCGCTGTGACAGCTCCAACTTGTTTCTTCCACTACACATCCATATTTACTTTGTTCTCAATGAGGATCTCAGAATGCTGACATTTGTTTTTGCTCTCTCTTTCTAGGACTAAAAACTATCATTAGTATGCATCTTCCAGTTTATTATTTCTGTTATTATCTATAAATGATAGTGGCTAAGATTTACAGCATAGCTATTCTTTCATTTTATTTTATGCGTTTAATCACTATAGATCACTTAGCTTGTAAAGTGAAATCACCCAACATAAATACACTTCACACTAGTCCAGTTGAGGCTACTATAAATGTTATCATCAACAGACAGTAACCCATTTAACTTCTTGACTCTTGTTATGCTTGTGGCTTGTGTTGGCCAAAATATATCGTGGAAGCAACATTGTGCTAGTTCTGAGCCTTGTCCTTGCAGGTGTTTATTCTCTTTCTCACAACATTGCCATTGAAATAGGAACATATCCATGGTCTCAGGAAGTTCCATTGCTCCAGGTATTAGTCAGCCAACCCTCCACTGGCTGACCCCCATCATGTGTGTGTAAGGGTAAGGTGCATGGGTAAGAGCAGCTCAGATCGCCCAAGCATGACCAAATCAGCAAAACTCTCTGGGTGACATAAATGCAAGCACAATTATATACATTTGTCATTTTAACTACTCAGTATTGAGGTAAATTTTATTCAATAATAGATTATTGACATAATATGTTAAAATGTAACATTATATGATATCCATAGTTTGTTTGGGGCCCTGTACAATTTGATTGCTGTTTTAAAATGCTGCCTAAATAAAACACCATAAATATTATCAAGATTTCAACTTTTCTAAAAGTTTGGATAGTTGCCCTTCTCATTTAAGATTTAAACTAATTTGAAGTGATTTGTATATAGTATGTGAGATGGGGCATTAATTTAATTTATTTTTCAATATGAGGGATTAATTGTCCCAGAAAACTTTATTGATGCTTTCTTCTGTAATGTATAATACTACCTATTTCATATATTAAATATGTTAGTCTTGGGCTATTCAGGGAAGTCTAATATGTTTAATTTATCTTTCATTTTCCTTCTCTATGGCAATAACACTCCTACCCCTACCTTGCTGTTCTTCTTCATAGGTATTTTGTACATTTGAGAATATGTATGAGAACATGAATTATAGAGTTAGTTTATCAAGTTTCTCCAAGACATCCCATTGTCATTTTGATTGGATTACATTTAATATGGAAATGTTGTTATTCTTCAAATGGCTTTTTAACATCTAATAACAGAGTATATATTTGTATTTGTTTCATGACCAATTTTTAAAATTTATTTCATATGAATATTTTATGCACATTTAAAATAAATTGTGTTCAGAAATACTTTTTCATTTATTATTCATCTGGCTCATCTTAAATTTTTCTTTAATACATAATTTAATCACATAGCCCAAGAATCATTTTTGGTCATCTACTTATTATTTACATATCTTCCACTTAAGGTTGCTGGTATCGATAATTTGTTTTTGTCCTTGTATATTCATTCTCCACTTCCTCCCTGCCTCTCATCTGAATTTAGTGAACTGCATCAAAAGACACCCTAACAATTGATTCTCCAGTCATCCAGCCAACGAAAGAGGAGAAGCAGGATATATTTCCGTCTCTTCTGCAGTACCCAGGGAGCTGGCATGGACAGTGCCGCTTCCCTCTGTAGTTCAGCATCTGCCTCCATGGCCCCCAATCACACTAGGCCATTTCCCTACTGTCCATCTCTCCGGGTAATCCTAGTTTCTGGGGTCTAGTAAGGCCATCTTTCTTCATCATCTTTCTAACCCTTACAGAAGTGGCTTCAAACAGACGCTTTTACCTTACTGAAGCTATTGGACTTCTCTTTTTTATTAACCAGTAGAGTTACCAGTTGTCTCTGTTGGAAAGACCCAAGTGATTTCCAATTGTTTTTTTAAATGTCAGAGGTCACATGTATGTGTTAGAGAAAAATAGAGGGAGAGAAAGTACCCTTCAGTGAGTCCTGGTCACTTAGAAAACTCCTTTTCTTCCTTTCTCCTTCTCAGAATTCTGACAGGCTCTGCATGTGTGCTAGGTGCATTCTTCCAGCTGCTAGGCTGGGACTCAACCCATGTGGGAATCCAGCTGCCTCCACACAGCATGTAACCATTGCACTACAAGGTCAATCTTTTTATTTTCCTGACTTTTATCACACTTCAGATATACCTCTCACAACGTATACATCTCTTTTCTTTTTTTTTTTATTGCGTACATCTTATCCAACAGTAAGTGATTACTAGCATAACACACATGACTATCAGTTAATTGATAGAGTAGCTACCTTATCAAATCTATCAAAATTCTTACATCTGGTATTTATCATAATTTTTTGTAACTAAATTATTATATGAACAATTGTGAGAATATTTAAAATTCTTTAGAAAGTCAAATGAATTTCATTCAAAGTATACCATGGTCACCTTGGGAAGCTTCCTTCACTATCTCCTCCTCAGTATTCCACTTGAAATTGGCTATGTTTCCACCTCCATGTTTTCCTAACTCACTCTTGGTTAGTAACATTGCTCCTGTTTTTCCACTTGACTGGACTTTCTTCCTTTATCTGCAGGTTAGATTTTATCCAAAAATTAACCTCTTTGTCATTAATTAGCCTTATCTAGGAGTCTATTTTAATAATTATGTGATCAAACAAATATTAGTTTCATTAATATTTGCTAAGAAGCTATCTTCTCTCCTAGTTTCCATTTTCCTGCATATTAATATTCTAACTCTGCTTTTCAAAAATTGCATTTGACTGGATTCTCTTAAATTTTAATAACATATTCAGGGACTTCATTGTGGAAAGCTGGAACTAAAGTGCGAACTTATTTTGGTGCAAAATATTTTAAAATACATGCATACATTTCATTATACTCATTTCTCTGGACCTTGGAAGATCTCTTGTAGAATTTTAGGGTCGTTTTGCTTTTTACCATGCTGTTTGCTTTCATTTTCCTCATTTTTTTTTATTCTGACTTCTAGTAGACTCATCAGCTATTCTTCATTTTCTAACCACTTTTAGAAAATCACATATATATATATATATATTTACTATTTTGGAAATTTTTCATAAATAGGCGACTCACACACTTGATATCTCATTTTAATCTGTCTTTTTATATTGAAATCACTTTTATGTACATATGCTCATGAAGCATGAATCACTTTTCAGACATTTAATGTTCAGAATTATAGGTGGGTGTTTATACAAAACAAATGTGTAAAAGAGATATGTAAAAAATTAAAAGCTCATCTTGACTTTATTACACATATTAATGATGTCTATAACAAAACTTATACATCTGACTTACTAAGAAATTTTATTTGTTCTTCAAGTGCATGGCTTCCTTTCATGGCATAAGTTACATTATTTTCAAGCATTCTAATTGGTTGTTTAATGTTTTTGGCTTCCTTGCTATGAAATGCTCCACTCAGAGGGCATTATTATAGGTTAAAAAATAAATGAGAAACAATAGCATACAGAGTAATAAAAACAAGGTGATATTTAATGCTCTTCTCTCTGAAACTAGGAGTAAATAGCTATTTGTATTGAAGATGGTATTTAAATAACAGTGTTTCAATGATCTAAAATTTTAGACAGGAGTAAAAGTGCTTCTTTAAGACATCAAAATGTGTTGAACATTTACTGCAAATATTAATGATTTACTGGTTAGATGCATCATTCAGATAGTTTTAATGGACTGAGGAATTATTTATTTTTTTCTCATCCAAGAATAAACTCACTAGAGACTTCCCATTCACTACAAAAATCTTATAACATTAAGTCCCTAAAATAATTATTCCTACTAACCAATCCTTTAAACTATGTTGTTTATTTTAATTTTTATATTACATTTAATCACATATATCTTTACAATGTATTACATTTCTTTTTCCAGCATAATTACCATGCATAGCCATCAAGACAAAGATATTATTATCTACATCATTATCATCAAATAGCTTTTCATCATTTTCTTCAGATTATTATTATTATTATTCATTCTCATTTGATTTATAAAGAGAATTTACCCAACGTAAAGTATTTCTCAGATCAGTCTAGTTGAGAATAGCATACATGTTATCTTCAACAGGTAATAAACCATTTCTGTATCCCACTAATGTCATGCCTCTCTATTTGTTCTCTTGCTATTCTCTATTTCCTTCTCTTTCTCCAGGCCTGATCTATCTCGATTTCATCCCATTGACTTAAAAAAAAATAGAATATAATGTCTTGGGGCCAATAGGTGGCATGATGGTTAAGGGCACTGGACTCCCATAGATGGCCAACAGCAGTTTGAGTCCCAGACCCGGTGGTTTGCTTTTTCACTTTCTCTCTTTATCTCACGCTATCCCTCTCTGGTTATATTAAAATAAATTAATAAATAAAGTCAAGTAAAATAATTCTTAAAAAAAGAATGTGATGTCTTAGGAATTATGTGATTATGGAGAATACTATGCTAAGAACTGGAATGCTATCTATTAAAACTAAAGGTAAAAGTTAAGGAATTATTTTTAAATGGTGCAATTGTGAGGTGTTACAGTAAAACTTAATTCAAATGAGCCACCTAAGAGATTCCGCTGAAGCTCTAACCTAATGTTTTCTTTTGCTTTTCTTCCACTGAGTCATAGTCCAACACTTCTCTAGACAGTGATAACAGGAAGAAGAAAAAAAAGGAAGCAAATTGCAGTTGTAATTTTAAATGAAAGAAAATGTAGATTGAACATGTCTGAAAATTCACATAATATTGACCTTTAGCACTGTTAGGAATGTCCACTCTTTTTTTTTGCACATTTTTCAAATAAATTTTATTTATTATTATTATATATCAAATACATTTTATTTCTAAAAACACTTTTATATTTAAAGAAAAATGAACAAAAGAGTACTTGGAGTAACTTTATACTGCACACCCAGTTCTCTATTGCAGTCGTCTTCCTTATCTGTAGGGAATATGTTCCAAGACCCCCAGTGGATACCTGAAACCATGGATGGCATTGAACTCTAAACTTCTGCTTTCTCAATTTGAGAATGGAGACAGCTAATGCCTGACTAACAGGTGGCCAGTGTACACAGTGTGTGTGTGTATTGGTTAAGAGAATTATTCATGTCCTAGGAAGCGTGGAGTAGGACAGTGAAAGATTTCATCATGCTACCCAAACCCGGAATAGTCTGCAATCTAAAGCATTAGTTATTTATTTCTGGAATTTTCTTTTTAATATTTTTGGATACTAGGTGACTGCAGGTACCCAAAAGCATAGCAAGAGAAAGCATGGGTGGAGGGAATATTATACTAATACCTGATAACTGTTACAATTGATAAATGAATACTACTACGCTATTGTTAACTAATATGTTTACTTCAGTCTGATTTTCTCATATTTTACCTAATGTCCTTTTTGTTTGTTTTGTGTAAGGATTCCATTAGGAATGCCATTGAGTTGTCATGCCTCTTTAAACCCTTCTTAGTAGTGAAAGTTCTTCAGATTTTGCTTGTTTTCAATATCCTTGAGATTTTCAGGAGTATTAATGAGGTTTTTTTGGAATGTTCCTCTGCTGGAATCTGTCCAGTGTTTTCCTTACTGTTACATTAGGGTTATAGATTTTTGAGAGAAATACCACAGAGGTAAATTGACATTTCCATCACTTTGTATCAGAGCACATACCTGGGAACCAGCAGTTAGCGTAATGGCTATGTCGCTGGCCTCCCACGTAGTCGACCGCGGTTCGCGTCTCGGACCCGGTGGCTTAAATCTCACGCCGGGCGCGTGTGAGTGCGTGCCCAAGATCCCGAGAGGAGAATGGAGGCGGAGGGATTGTGGCGTGACCAGCCCCCCTGGGGGGTGATTTCTCGCTTTCTGTCTCTATGTCTCTCTCTGTCTGTCTGGCGAGCGCACGCGCCTTATAGCGAAAACCTCTCCAAAAAAAAAAAAAAAAGAGCACATACCTCATTCTGATATTCTCTCTCTCTCTTTCTCTCTCTCTCTCTATATATATATATACACACACACGCATACATATATAGTTAATATTATAATAACTGGATATTATATAACTATACTTATTTTCACCATTGGAGTAATTGCACATATATGCACAGTTTTGTATATACAGTTATTATAATAGTTAAGTGCAAAAGCTTAATAATCTAAATTAAGAAATGACCCTTGAATTATTGTTATGCTTTGAAATAAATTAAACTTAATGATCAGTTGTTTATATATAACGCAACTCATGCTTCTCAACATGAAAAGACAATTTTGTTTCTTCAGTATATTTTTTCTTTACCCAAAGTTTTCACTTTTTCAGTATGTATGCAGTGGTCTTCATTATGCCATGTATTTTGTCAGTACTGTGCATTCCTGTATTAAAAGACAGATTTCAGCAGTACCGGTTATTTTAAAAGCACTAACCCACTCCAGGGCATGTTTCATGCTTTATTATTGTTCCTTGTGGAGCTCTGGAAATCACTCTGACTTCAACATTCATAGATTGGGCACATTTTATTATAATATGCACCCTGAAAGGCATTATATACTGGTAAAGTCTTGCCCTTCTTTAGCATGTAATATAGGCTAGCATGTAGAAATGGAGAGCTTACCACAGGAACTTAAACGTGTTCTAAGTGTATGCATCTATTCTAAAGCTATGCATTAAATTACTCAAACTAAATCCAATTTAGTTTTATTTCATATTATCTTAATTACTAAGCTATTTTACAATCAGGTAATTTTTTTTAACTTCATCGTGATGAAAAATTAATCACTTTCAGAAATGAGTGTAGGAACAGAAGAAACTTTTTTTAATATCAGAAAAAGCTATGGATAAATTATTTATCTGAAATTTGAAACTTTAACTACAACTTCTAGAAAGCTCTGTAGCATCAGGGAAACTACATTGTACCACAAGGAAAGAAATAGTAGCTCAGCTTGCAAAGAGATGTCTGAGAAATGATGTGTATTACGTTTATTTATTTCTTCCACGAGGAGATAGAAAGAGACCATACCTTCAACAAAGTCTTCCTGTGACAACCTACGCTAATCTCAGCCAGCCCGTATCATGGGGACACACATACTCACCATTCAGAACATCTTAGGACGTGAACCCTAGACTTCTCCATGTGAGTCAGATTCACAGAGTGCTCTGTAACTGCTGCATCATGGTCCAGACCCCTCTGGAATCTTTTAATTGGAGTGACATAGTGTGGACAAGAAGGAAGGTCCTTTACATTTACAATCTACTGGCAATTTAATTACAGCCAGCCTGCCTGCCTGCCTTCCTGCCTTCCTTCCTTCCTTCCTTCCTTCCTTCCTTCTTGCCTTCCTTCCTTCCTTCTCTCTCTCTCTTTCTTTCTTTCTTTCTGAGAATTATTTATTTAATTTTATTTATTCATGTATTTATTTATTTTTATTTTACCAGAGAGAGAGATAGACAGAGAGAAAGCCATCAGGTCTGGAACTTGAAACATGATCACCCATGTGGGAGTGTCTAGTGCCTTAACCACCATGCCACCTGCTGGCCTCTTTTCATTTCTTTATTTTTATTATTATTTTTTAAAATCTCTTTCTTTTATTAAAACTGGGTCAGGGAGTGGTTTGGTGGTTATGGCAACTGAATCCCACTGTACATGGCTGGCTGCACAACTGGAATCCAGACCTGGTGGCTTGAGAAATACACTGGGCATGTGTTGTGTGTGCACATGCCTCACGTCCTGAAGGGATACAGAACTGGAGAAGAGGTTGTGGCATGGCCATTCCCTATGCAGAGGGGTGTGCCTTACCACTTTCTGTCTCTCTTTCTCTGTCTCCTTTTCACTCTAGCAAGCACGCATACCTGCTGACAAAGAGAGAGAGAGAAAGAGAGAGAGAGAAAGAGAGAGAGATAATTTATTGCAATATTAAGGTTATAAATTCAAACAAAATAAGATATTTTATTAATAAGTCTAGTCTGGGAGAGCCGGCATGCATAATGGAGTAAGTGTAATTATGGAAACATGCACAGGATATGAGGAAGCCTGCTATCCAGAACAGATCCTGAAATGCCAGATGGATGCGTTCTTGGTCTTCTATGGCTTCATGGGATAGGCATCTTAACCACACCTGGTAAAAGATACTGAAAGAAATGACTCCTGAGGGACTATTGAACGTAGGTTTCACTCTAATCAAAATCGTAAATAGAACCAAAATGACAGGAGTAAATGCACCTCTTCTTTGCTCAGATATATCAGAATCTATCGTTGATGGCAGGAAGTGGGACAGCCCTTAGCTCTCCTGAAGAAACATATCCAAGACAGAAGAGATGAATCACAGCATGAACATCACATTGAGAGTTCCTGCCCCTCTCTCTTTTACTCTCTCTCTTTATCCCCTTCTCTCAAGGAAATAGGTAAAATAAACACTTAAAAATATAAATCACAAAGGAAATATTTTAGTCTTTAATGCAATTAGTTTTAAATATCATATTATACATTGAAAACACTTCTGTGCTATTTACACAATAAATGACCCTTTTACAACACTTGAATAATGTGCTTTCATGCTATACTTATTAATTTGAAGTGCAATTTCGCTGAGAGGCCTGAGGTAGATAAAGGACAAAGTTAAGTTCTTGATTTCATTTCAGATTCTATAGTTCATTAAATATTACAGCAAATGCTATTTTATTTACTGTATTACATGGAAATTATTCTTTTGGGAAATGAAGCACATGAAGTTCTGGTTCAAATTTTTATTTACTAATTATTAATTAATTAACTTATTTGTTGCCAGAAGACATGTGCACTCACCAGAGAGAGAGAGAGAGAGAGAGAGAGAGACAGAGCAGCTACCAGTGGAGAGTGGTTACTCTACCATCCATTTTCCTCCATTTTTCCATCACGTTGGGATTTTAGGAATGCACATACACATTTATGTTTTTCAAGCAGCCAAGGTTAGGATTTGAACTGCAGTTGGACTTGCGGGATCTGACTCGATATGCTAGGGCATAACCACTGCATTATGGAACAAGCCCTATATTCTTACTTATCATGAGATATTTCAGGAAGTCTGAGATATATATATATATATATACATTATATATATAATACATCTCCAGTGAGCCTGAATCCTAGTTCATCCCTCCAACTATTTTAAAATATTCTATTGCTTTTCATTTGTGTGGTATGCAAGATTAGCCTGATTTATCTAAATTTTTAACACAGGGTTCATATCATTTTATGAATGGCTGTGTGTCTTAGCTCACTTTGCTGCTATAACAGACTACTTGAGCATGGGTAATTTATAATGAATAGAAGTTTACTCAGTTCACAATTCTGGAGACTGGGAAATCTAAGAATGATGGACTACATCCAGTGAGGGCCTACTTGCTATGTCATAACATGGCAAAAGACATCACCTGGGTGAGAAAACTGAACTCACTCCATAAGGAATGCACTTGCAGAATAATAGCAATAGTCCATGCATGACTTAATTACCTCTCCAAGGCCCCACCTCATAAAATTGCCACATTCAGGGATCATGTGATATGTGTGTATATACACACACACACAAAGTATACATATATATATATATATAGCTATGGTTTGAGTTAGGGTTTTTTCCACCTTGTTTCACTATTCTCTATATTCTTCATAGTGTAGTCATCATCGTTGATATGTGTGAAGCTAAGCTGCTTGCATGTCTAAATTTCAACCTGTATCAAAAAAAGAACAAGGAGTATATACAACGAAAACAAAACCTTATGCAAAGTAGGTTGATATCATTATATCTTCGCTAGTATGATCAGTCTCATCTGCTCAAATCTCAGTATCGAGAACTTTATTATTTGGGCAACAGCTGCAAAGAAGACTGGGAAATACCATCTCGAGCAGAGTGGCCAGACGTCTAGGTGCCACTCTATTACTCTGACAGGATGAGTGACTAGATTTTAGTTAGGACTGTAAGTCTATCATATGGGTCAAACGTGTATTTATGCACAGAGGTTTTGATCTAAGCAGCTGGGTAGGTGGTTATGCCATCCTGCAAAATTGAAACATATTAGAGAGAGCAGGTATGGTCATTGTGGAGGCCTGTGGAAGTTAAAAACGAAAGGTAATATTTTAAATTTACTGTATCGGAAGAATCTGTGGGACCTCCAAGTTAAGATATTCAGAATGAATTCCTCACATGGTAATACATATTTGAATTATTCATGTAGCTAGGAGAGTTGAAAACATGGGAGGGCATGGGCTCATTTCAGGAGTGCAGTTAGGGTGAGAGGAGAGAAGGGTTGATATAAAATTCGAGCTTTCTATGACTGAAAAGTAGTGTCCAGAGTTTAACAGACAACCATGTGAAGATGAAAAGGATTTCTACAGTAAAATGATAGGAGATTCATAGACTAACGAGTCTATATAAAAAGTGGATGATATTGGTTTCACTGTGGCAGTGGGAAACAAGAAAAATGTCTGCTTGGCCTTCCAATTCTCAGCCTAAGGAGTGTTGGTGATTGTTATATCTTTAGCTAGGGAGAGTGATAAGAAAGAGTGCCCTCTGGAGTGAGCTATTTTTATGTTGAGCAAATAGACAAGGCATTCTAAAAGGACCAAATAAGCAGACATGTGTATTTTAGAAAGGGAGTGGAAAGCCTCAGGCAAGGACCTTATCAGGAGGAATCCCCTAGGAATATGTGAAAAGGAATACAGCAGATAGGATGCCCAGAGCGAAGTGTGGTTTGGCTTCCAAACCTGGATGGTGAGGGCTTGGTATAATAGCAATCACCACATTCTTCAACAGATGAGGAGTGTTGTCTCGAACAACGTAGGTTATTGACTCCTAGTCAACCAAAGTCGTTAACGACAAATTTAAGACCAGAATCCACATCTTCTGACTCCATAGCTAGATATTTTTATTTCTATTTATATGTATTATTTATATTTGCAGATTTGAATACAAATTTCTACTCACTGAACACTATAGGATGGGAAGAATGGGAGAGGGATAGAGGGATGCTGGTTAACAGGAACAAAACTGCAGCCAGACGGGCAGAACAAGGTCTACTGTCATAAGAGACGGAGGTAGAGGGCAGTTATGGATGGCAGCAACTTGATGTATTTCAAAGTGAAAGGGAATATTTTGAATGTTCTCAATAGAAGTAATGACAAGCAGTTGAGATGATGGATATTTTACTTACCCAGAATGAATCATTAGACTTTGTTTTCTTGGACTACGGTGCCATATTGTACCCTCACAATTATGAACAGTTGCTATATGTCAATGAGAAGAATACCAAGAGAAAAGCCATGGTGGCATGGTGTTCTGAGAACAGAGGAATAATGAACTAAGGCATGACTTTATTTTTAACGTCAAATAAATATGTTGTTCCTTCTCAAGGAAAAAAGTAAATCTATTCTCATGTCTTGGTGGGGAAACTTTGTCCCCATCAAAATGAAACTGATAATGGAGATGCAATATTGCCTGATGGCTTAGGGTGGCTTGACCACCTCATTACAACACAGGTCTGAGCTACCCAGCACTGCCGATGTGGCTATGAACAGTAGGACTACATGCCATAGGTTTTTCTAATCTCTGATTAAATTCAAGAAATTACATGTTTTCTGGGGCCAGCAGTTAGCATAATGGCTATGTCGCTGAACTCCCATGTAGTTGAGCGTGGTTCACATCCCAGACCCGGTGGCTTAAAACTCACGCCGGGCATGTGTGCATGCGTGCCCAAGATGTCAATAGAAGAATGGAAGAGAAGGGACTGTGGCGTGGCCATCTCCCCGGGGGGTGATTTCTCGCTTTCTGTCTCTCTGTCTCTCTCTGTCTTTCTGGTGAGCTCATGCGCCCTATAGCAAAAACCTCTCCAAAAAAAAAAGAAAAAGAAAGAAATTACATGTTTTGTTTTCTTCCTTTCTCTTTCTGTCAAAGCGTTTTGAGAGTTATTTTTTTCTCACTCTTATTAAGGAGATAATTTTGGCTGAGGGTAAATTAGGAGGGAATCTACTGAGTAAGAGTGGGGAAGGTGAAGAACAGTTATTGCTGTGGGAGAAATGTTTGCAAGAAAGGAGGAAAGCAGTTTAGATATTCTTAAGAAATTATTCCTTTAGTGCTTGCATTATATATGTACATATGATAAATAATCTCATAGATGGGATTTTTAAGATACGATATTGTCAAAGATAAAGTGTAGAGAGTCACAATTCTGCAGAGACATTCTTTTCCATAGGTGTTTATCTAAAAATGGCCCTGCCTCAGAGACAATTTTAGAAAAGCACAAATCGTGATCAGTGTATCTGTCAGTTCCTTGAAAATGACTATATCCTAAGATATTATCCTTGACTTCCTTCATTTTCAGATTTGGAATGTTTTCTATTTTATCTAATTGCCTACAACCCTCATGACATTTTTTTGTCTTTTCTGGTCTAGAGTTAAAATGAGCAACTCCTTTTACTCATCCTCTAACCCTCTACTTATCCTATATTTATCTTCTTAATTGAATGTGACTCAGTCATTCGATAAACCCATTTGTCTGATTATAGACTCTAGCATTTTTCTTAAGGAGTAGCTGAAATATTTTAAAATTAAGAATTTTTTAAAATTTTTTTCGTTTAACTTTATTTATTTATTTACTTATTTAAATTTTAACAAAGAGGGAGAGAGAGAGAAAGCAAGCCACCAGATCTGGGACTTGAACCGTGGGCCCCAGTGTGCTTCACCACCACGCCACCTGCTGGCCCCAAGAATTAATTTTTATAAGTGATTTAACTGTAAATATATGGACTTCTAACCATTTTAATCTCTATTTATTCCAATCATCAATTATTATAATTGATTTTGCAATGGTAATAGCTTATTTATTCTGTTTTTAAATTTTTAAACATTTTTTAAATTTATCTATTTATTTGTTGTGGTTTTAAGGCACCACATCCAGAACTCAAACTGCAGTTGGTCATGTGGGAATACAGTGCCTGAAATACCACATCACCTGCTGGCCCCCAATCATAATTTACTCTAAGAGAAGTTAACTACATCAAGAAATGGGAATATCTGAGAAGCATACTAGTTACTTTCTGTTCCCGAGTTTACATAGTCTGAAAGTCTATCACTGTCTTACCTTCTCAGATCCTATGTCTAATATTGAGTTGTAGTGTAGCTCCCTTGGCACAATTGATTAGAATTGTTGATGAAATGCATCCATTTTGAGATGCATTGTCTGTACCAAAGGTGTTCCATTAAATAACGGTGACCCCTCAACTTTTCTAGGGTTTGTGCTGTGTTCTGTATGTTTCTTTCCCCAAAATCCATATATTAAATTTCAACCCTTATGGTAATGATATGAAGAGGTGGGACCTTTTGGAAGTGATTAGAGCATAGCTCTGTTCTCTCTCTCTCTCTTTTTTCTTGAATGGGATGCATGTGTTTAAAAGAGGCTCCCTTGCCCTTCTGCCGTGCATGAACACTTACAAGGTACAATCTTTGTGGAACCAACTGTACCAGGCCCTGGGTCTGTTGGTGCCGTGGTTTTAGATTTAGCCTCCAGAACTGTGAGGAATAAAAGTTTATGTTTATAATGATCTAGGTTAAGATAGTTTGTTGTAGTAGCCTAAACAGACTGAGACAGTTTATGGCAAACCAGCTGTTTTCTCAGTTACGTACAATGACACTCAAGCTAGCTCTCTCTTTCTGCTCTAATGACCTAAAACTTTTGGTGAGTCATTTAAGAATCTGTGGAAAATGGTAAATCCATGAACTTGTGGTTTAGTAGATATTTGTTAGCGTTTCATCTGAGGCTGCGAGTTCACAAGGTGTCTTTTCTAATTTTTTACCATATGAGTTACTATTTGTCTTTTAGATGTATTCAAACATTGTTCATGCTCTAAAGTTCTAGGTCCTCCATCTGTGTCAGATTCGCATTTCAACTACAAAAGAGTAGTTCAAGAGCCTCTTCTATGCACACAAAAGCTTGAGATTAAAAAACAATTTTTAATTATATTTTATTTTTTCAAAACTTTCTTCGATTTTTTTTTTTTTAATAATCTTTGTTTCTTTTCTTTGGAGGCGGAGAACTGGAAAGAGTCAAAGGTGAATTATTGAATTAATGTGAGACTTGCAGCATGTTTTATTAGACTTGTTTACGGAAGCAAGACAGAACAAGAAATAGGACGCAGGAATGAACAAGTAATAGGACACAAAGTTTGTATGAGAGAACTGATTACTGATAGGTATAAGCACAGGAAAATAAAATTCTTTTAGGGCCAACTTCTCTGCACTGATAAAGACAAACTTTAGATGTATTATAAACCAACAGTAACACATTATAACCAATGCCCCATTTTCCACTCACTCCAAAGTAAACACTTTAAAAAATTGTGTGTGTGCATGCGCACACACACACACACTTAATCATATGACAGATGATTTTATAACATCAGTGTCCCTGTGATTGCATTATAAATTTAGGTCCATAATTATCATTTTCTTAGAACCAGCTGGATGACATAACCTCTTTAAGATCAGCAATCTCTCAGGGGTTGAATACTGTAACTTAAAAGAAGATGATATTTCAAGTTTCTCTGGATGTGCATAATGTTGCTAATGTCAAGGACAGGCTACATCTTATCATTCTCACCCTTTAGGAAGGCTCTAATAAAAAAAAAATAGAAAATAACAAGTGTTTAGGAGGTTGTGGAGAAACTGGAACCCTTACCAACTGCTCATGGGAATTTAAAGTGTGCAGTAGCAAAGAAAAATAGTTTAGTTTCTCAAAAACCTGAATAGAAAATTAGCACATGAACCAGCAATTTCAGCAATTCTTTGTGTACCAAGATCTTTCAAAAGGTTCATGGGAAAGGCATGCTATGAAAAGCCTACACATAGAATTCAAAATTTTTTGTATCAAAATAAATTTGTACTTTAAATTTATCTTTCCATAGACTTTTACAAATTTCTTTGTAT
>NW_006159546.1:3971152-4026162 GCF_000334495.1 Tupaia belangeri chinensis | reverse complement strand
TTTACACTAGGATTCATAGAAACATTATTCACATTACCCCAAAGTTGGAAATAACCAAGTGTCCATCCATAGAGGAATGCATGAACAAATTGTGTTATATTCACAAAACAATGTATTATTTAGCCTTAAAAATGAGTGACAGGGCCAGCAGATGACATAGTTGTAAAGACACTGGGACTCACATGGCCAGATTTATGGTTTGAATCTTGGACTGGCAACTGGAGAATTGTGCTGGGCACATGTACGTGCATGTCCAAAATTCTAAGAGGAGACTGGAGGAGAAGGGATTGCGAAATGGCCATCCCCCCGGGGGGTGATTTCTCGCTTTCTGTCTCTCTGTCTCTCTCAGTCTGTCTGGCGAGCACACGCACCCTATAGCAAAAAAAAAAAAAAAAAAAAAAAAAAAAAAAAAGAAGAAATTTTTTTTTTTTTTTACAGAAAAAAAAAAAAAAAAAAAAAAAGAATGTAGTAATTTTCTATTATTATACAGAGCTAAAAATTTGAGTGATACTTACTGTATGTTATTTAAATTGTCTTTATTTATAGGAGAGCTGATAGCACAATGGTTGATACAACTGGATCCCACATGGCTGACTATGCAGTTATATTCCTGGATCAAGTGGCTTGAAAAACACGCAGGGTAAGTTGCATGTGTGCCCAAAATCTTGAGAGGAGAATAGAGAAGGAGGTATTGTAATATGGCTAGCCCCCTGGTGGAGCTTTTTCACATACTTTTTATTGATAGATTCTTGAACTAATGTTTAGGATTGGAAACGCATACCCATTTCTTTAGGACACTCCAAAGACAGCTTATTAAATCGCCCTATGATATTTCTCAGAAAACCCTTAGTGATTTTGAGTAGATTAACAAACAATTTTCAAGAGATTTTAAGACCTAGCTATATTTATTTAAACATTTCTCTCTCAGCTTACGGTATGTCTTTGCTTTAATGAAATATCAAAGATTTTTTTAGAGCATGAAATAATTTTCTGTAGTCTTTTTGACATGTTTATAAGAATTGTGTTACCCTGCCCTTTCAGGATCATACAGCAAGCTGGTCAGTGATAGCTTAGAATACTTTACTGCTAGGATTCCACTCTCTGAATGCTTCTGTTGATTACTGTCCCAGATAAACCATTTTCTGGTGTTTGAGTGCTGTCCTCATGGGAGTTATAATCACAGACAGCGGCAAAATGCACAGTGAAGGACGGTCAATCAACCAAGGGCTTCTAGGGGGAGCACTGACATGGTCTGTTACCAGGAGCAGTAAGAGGAAGAAGTGGTGCACAGAACTAGAGGAGATAAAACCACTGGCCATGAAATCTAGTAAGACGGAGGAAGATGTTAGCCAGGACACCCAACTGGAAGGTCCGTAGCAGCAAAGACAGAGCTGACAGGGATGGTTATCAACCGTCAGTATGAATTTAGGCGACATATTAGTGAGGTGAGATTGAATCACGTAACTACCTCATTCTAATCTCAGGACCAGGGCAGTCACGGACTCTTACATGGCCTGTTAAGTTTACTGTGCTGGTAGTAGGACCACACCTATCACTAGAGAAGGCAATATGGCTACACACGGCAAGAGCTATAAATTCAGGTCTAAGAATACTGTGCTAAGGAATGCCTACTGGGGAAATCATTTGAGAGAAGGAAAAACCAAATCTTTGTTCAAAATTGCGTTCATGTCAGAATGATGAAAAGAAAGAGGGGGGGTGAAAAATAGAGAAGGAATTTAGTGAAATTCAAAACCTCTACAAAGTCGGGATACTTAGTTATACAATGTTATTTAGAAAAGAAAGTATTACTGTGAAAAAAATTCAGACAAATAGGAAATATTTAACAGACTATTAAGTGAATGAAATATGATAACATTTTTGAGGGCATTTTTTGGTCATTTAACATTCATTCTGACATATTGTTAAGAAGTGTTAACTGTTGTGATGCATCTTTATAAAAGTCTGTCATGTTACCTTATTAATATATCTGTGTGCTTGTGTGTTTGTGTGTATATATGCACACTATATGTGTGTATATATATATACACACACACGTTTATAGTGTATAGTATATATATACACACACACGTTTATAGTGTATAGTATATATATACACACACGTTTATAGTGTATAGTATGTATATACACACACACGTTTATAGTGTATAGTATGTATATACACACACATGTTTATAGTGTATAGTATATATATATACACACACACGTTTATAGTATATAGTATATATATACACACACACGTTTATAGTGTATAGTATATATATACACACACACGTTTATAGTATATAGTATATATATACACACACACGTTTATAGTATATAGTTTATGTGTATGTGTGTAAATAAATATATATATAGTTTAACAAATGTAACATATATAGCACATAAGTTCACTTTGATATTTTATCATAAAAATAAAAACTTTAATGATAAAGTTTATACAAGTACAATGGATACCAGTTTCTTTGACTTAGAGTAGGATTCCTGTTCTTAACATGTCTATAGATACACTAAATTACCATCTTAATTAATTGTCATGAAAAATGATTCTTTAAAATAGCCAATAGTTCTCAGTAGTCACTGTGGGGATGAAACACAAGGAGCAGCCCATGCCACAGTCTTGGGAAACAGCACTGGTTCATCCACTGGACTGAGGAGAATAGATAACTTTGGTCTATAGCAAGGTTTGTTTGCTACACTCTAGACAATTGTTCTCATCAAGGATGTATGACAGCATCTGAGGAACAAAGACTTTGCCAGTTTTCAGTGCTCCGTCTTCCAAGGAGATTCTGAAATAAGAAAGTGTGCACCTAAATTGCTAACATCACCAGAAAATGTCACTTTTAATTGGATAGGAATTATACAGTCAGGTGTGACAAGGAGGAAGGGGTTATCATGAGCTAATAACTTGACAGAAATGCAGCCTCATGCTTCTAATCCTTCCCCGGTGTTATCTCATGATTACCAAACACCCTGCTTAGATATGCCTTATTAGTTTCTCTTTTGGATATCCTCATTCTTAAGAAAACCATACTTCTGTGTGCTAGAATATGATGATGTTAGCGGTTGAAAATATGCGCAGCTGCTTCGGCTGAACGAGGAGTTCACAAAAATTAATCTACCCTTTACATTAATCTGAGGACCAATCAAAATGTTTCTTTAATCCAAAGAGTTTTATAATGCAGTCGAAATCACTCTGGTCCAGGTGCCTTGTGCCGCTTAAAGGAAAAGTAACAAGAAAATTTAATCTGAAGATTATTAAGTATTTTTGGCTGGTACTGGCTGGCATCACCTAGCAACTATAGGGCATTCTGAGCAAATCTAACAAATAGCAACTCATCCTTTCAGTCACCACAGATCAAATAATGAGCAGAGAGTAAGTTTGCTTGTTGATGGCAATAAGGAAGACAATGATAAGACCCACGAGTTTTTAATAAGAAAAAATGTGGTTTTAGATATCAGCTTGTGGTGACTGCCGTTATTAGGATGATAATTAGCTGAAAACATTGGCAAAGGCAGAATTTTAAAAGATGACCTGGAGACTGGAGTCTATGCTACAGATGCTTAGTAATACCCAGGCCAGAAACAAATGAGCTCATTTTAATAATCTACTGTCAAGTCATTGTTATTGGTCAGAGTTCAGAGAAAAGGGCAAAGAGCTTAATGTTTCACCAGATAGCCAATAAGTTATGAGTTTATCACCTACACATCTTATTTTTGTACCATTATGCTAAGTCCCAGTGTGTGCAAATTCAGATTTCTGAGGCTGAAGTGAATGGTCTCCTTGTAAGGTGAGTGGAGGGAAGCAGAAGGGTCTGGAAAGAAAGTAGTTATTACTGGATACCCAGAAGCGATCCTTCATTATCTTCAGTTGTAAACATTTTCTTGAAAAAAAAAAAATAAAGGTAGCTTTCTTTTTAAACAAAAATTGAATCTTTTTTGCTTCTAGTCATAAAAGTATAGCTGATTACAGTCTGGCCCTCTAACTGTAATTTCTTTAAAACTAGAAAAAAAAGCTTAGAAAAAGAATATTGAGGTGTTGAAAAGCAAGTACAGAGATGTGGTCTTTGAAAGGAGAGAAATACAAAATGTAAGGTCTATGCTTACCTCACACTATCTAGAAATTTCTTTTCTCTCTCTTTTTCTTCCTTTTTCTTTTTCTTTCTTTCTTTTTCTCTCTCTCTTTTTTTTTTTATTGAGAGATATTTTTTGCTATAGGACACATGCACACACCAGAGAGACAAAAGACCAAGAGACAGAAAGTAAGAAATCAGCCTTCTAAGAGATGGCCACACCATAATCTCTTCTTCACCATAATCTCTTCTTCATTCTCCTTAAGAGTTTGGACACACACACACACACATACACCCCTGATGTGAGTGTTAAGCTGCCGAGTCCAAGACTCAAACTGCAGTTGACTACATGGGAGCCCAGCAACGTAACAATTATGACATCTGCTGGTCCCTAGAAATTTCTTTTCTTTTTTATCTTTTTTTTTTTTGGAGAGATTTTCGCTATAGGGCACGTGCACTCGCCAGACAGACAGAGAGAGACATAGAGACAGAAAGCGAAAAATCCCCCTCCAGCGGGGATGGTCATGCCACAATCCCTTCTCCTCCATTCTCCTCTTGGGATCTTGAGCACGCACACACACGCACCTGGCTTGAGTTTCAAGCCACCGGGTCCGGGACGCGAACTGCGATCGACTACATGGGAGTCCCGCGACATAGCCATTATGCTAACTGCTGGTTCCCGATTACCACTGCTTTTGACTGGAGTATTCTACTGCAGAGCCCTGGTGGTCCACCCTTACAGGACTATAATTTCCAGTTTTCTTGTGGGGTGGTGAGAAAGAATATGCCTATTTGTGTGAGATGATGTCTTTGTCTTTTTGCTACTTTAGACTTCCTTTATAAAGACAACAACATGAAACATTATAACACGATGCTGATCTTAGCCACATGTTATATAATGTCATCCCCCATACATTTATGGAGCACCAAATATGCAAGTTCACAATATAAAACATTAAGGGCAGTAATATATAATTAACAGCCTCATGTGATTGGAGCGTTTCTAACCCTAAACATTGTGTGTCCATTTCTTGTATAGACTCAAATTATGCTTCGTAGTAGAACCTTTGACCCAAATATTATAAAAAATGTTTCAATGACCCCTTTTTAAAAACTATTAG
Source organism: Tupaia belangeri chinensis (assembly GCF_000334495.1). Classification (NCBI taxonomy): domain Eukaryota; kingdom Metazoa; phylum Chordata; class Mammalia; order Scandentia; family Tupaiidae; genus Tupaia; species Tupaia belangeri. Next base: position 4,020,950 of record NW_006159546.1, on the reverse strand, counting down.
CCTTGCACATTTTGATAATTTTCTTTGCAGAATTCTTGTGACCAATGCTTTTGAAACCTGTTAATCTTCCAGAATATAGCACAGTGTTTTACTCATATTTAAGATGAAATCGCTTTCCATTTTATATAGGAGAAATTTAAAGCCAATAGAAAGTTTCCAAATTGATCAGAAACTTAAAGGGACTTAGTGTCAGTCATTGAAATGTAAACCACTAACAGAAAATGTTCTTTCAGCTTCTGTAAATGTCATGTTGGAGCAGACTTTGGGCAAAGCTTGCAGGAGATACAGTAGCACCAGCCTATGAGGGATGAAAGGGGGCAGGAATGGACAGGATTGGCCTAGGGAAACAGCCTTCCTGTCAGAGGCTGGCTTTTATAAGAATAGCTTAGAAGCCCAGAGCAGGGGGCTGATGAGCTTAGCAAACTCATGCTCAGCAGAGTACTGAAGGGCAAAGGGTCATGCCCATTCAGCATTTATGACACAGCCTCAAAACAGTCCACACGGTGATTGAAACAGTGTAAAGTCATGGATCTATCTTTTCAAATATATTCACTTTCTTAACACATCTCAGGAGGTCTTCATTCTGCTTAGTGTTGAAAAACCTGATCTTGCTAACTCAGGGTGGCTTAGTCCAATCCCTCATTTTTCGTTTTTTTATTCAAGTGTATGATTTATATTTAGCCCCAGTCCAAATTAAATTTCTATCTCTAACCTACTTGTACCTTGCTCTTCTTTGGATAAGTCTATTGCAACAAAAGCTTTCTCAGCTACTGCCAAGGCAGCATGTAGTGTATGCATGCATGTGCATGTACACATACGTTCATGCATGCACACAGTGTGTCTGTCGAGGGTATCCTTGGACTTCTCTCATGAGATTATCAATGCTACAATGATACTGGACAGCAAGTGATTTTAGAATAATTGACTATTTTAGTTTAGGCTCTTCTTTGCCTTCTTCTTCTCTTGGTTAGGTTTGTTCATGTATTTCTTCCATGCAAGAGACATAGGGAGAGAGGGAAAAAGAGAGACATCCTTGATACAGGTTTCACATTGTAATCCAGCCTCCACTTTTGTCAGCCTGAATTATGGGTACATACATGCTCACGCCCAGTGCACACAGAAGACCCTTGGAGATGAACCCAGATCTTTCTCATTTAGTTCCAGAGCTTCAGAGCTATAACTGTTATGCTTCGCTCTGACCCTGGATAATTCTTGAAATATCTTAGGATTCGGTTCTCATGCTTTTTCATAGCATCAGAAACCCCAACAAATTATAGCTACAAGCCTTAGGGCCAGCCGGTAGCATGGTGGTTAAATGCACTGGACTCCCATGTGGCCGACTGTGGTTCAAGTCCAGACCTGGTGGCTTGCTTTTTCACTTTCTCTCTATCGCTCTCTCACTTTCTTTCTCTCTCTCTCTCTCACTCTCTCTCTGGGGAAAGAAAGAAAAAGAAAGAAAGAGAGAGAGAGAGAGAGAGAGAGAGAGAGAGAGAAGGAAGGAGGGAGGGAGAGAAAGTTAAATAACATAATTCTTAAAAATAATTATAGCTACAAGTCCCTTGTTTAAGAACAAATACCACCCTCATCCCTTAACTCTGATGTTTTCATTGTCCAGGTCAATCTTGGCGAGGAATATGGCGGCCCATATTGTCCCACCTTTGTTATGCTTGGAACTACATGTCCCAGAATCCTCTTTCCTCTTCCACACACACACACACACACTTATATATATATAAACAAGTTTATACAGGTAAGAATATGAGAGCTCTACTCCAATGTCTCAACCAACGTTTTAATTTCTCTGTGAACTATCAATTATATTACAGCCAGATCTTTTATCCTCTAATTTCTATTGTTTCTTCTCAGTTTCAATTTACTTAAATTCAGATTCTATAAATCATTCAGTCTTTTACTGAAGATTCTGTGATGCGTGCCTTGGTTCCCCCACGAAGCATCGCTTCCAAATTTCCCTATACCCACATTTGCAATAGATTATCAGATCTGCAATTAGTACCACCTACTTTTATTTAGAACCAGAACACAAAACATGTCTTCTTTAAGACTTTCTATTATGATTTGACCCTTAAATGTGTGGAGTCACTAGCAAAAAAGGAAATCTAAAATCTTAAATGCATGCCATATTAGATCTGTCAGTCATTATCCTTGCCTATGTACATCAAAGAAAAGATGGAGGTCGGGACCAGTAGTTAGTGTAATGGCTATGTTGCTGGACTCCCATGTTGTCGACCGTGGTTCACGTCCCGGACCCGGTGGCTTGAAACTCACAGCTGGTGCATGTGCGTGCATACCCAAGGTCCTAAGAGGAGAATGGAGGAGAAGGGATCGCAGCGTGGCCATCCCTCCTGGGGGGTGATTTCTGCTTTCTACCTCTCTGTCTTTGTCTGGTGAGCGCACGCGCCCTATAGCAAAAACCAATAAAAAAAAAAAAAAAAAAAAAAAAAAAAAAAAAAAAAAAAAAAAAAGAAAAGAAAAGCAAGAAAAGCAAAGATGGTGGTAATCAATAGTGAGCTCAGAAAACACTCCAGAAAAGCCGTAGTAGTCACAAGCTTAGGAAGCAGTCGTACATGCGCATTCTTCCAGTGCTTCCACTAGCTTAAGATACGGCTGGGCCAAGGAGTAAGAGACCAGAGGATTGTGGCTGAACTACTTATTTATGTACTGATGTATTTAAAATGTCCTAGGGGGCATGTGCACTTGCTGGAGAGAGGCAAACAAGAGAAAGAGAAGGCCGGTGAGAAAGTACATGCTATGGGGGAAGGCCACATTACAATCCCTTCTTCTCCATTCTCCTTTAGAGATTTTGAGCATGCACCTGCTCAGGGTGTGTTCCTCCAGCCACTGAGTCCAGGGCTAGAACTGCACAATCCACTGTGTGGGATCCAGCACCTTAACCAGCAGCTGGTTCTGGACTTGCTTTTTTCTCAGGTGTCAGTTCTCACCATTACTCACTCACTCCCAAGATAAGGGCATTAATCCAAGGGACCTGCCCTCCTGACTTAATCCACCCTTAACATTTCCACTCCTTGGCTGGTCCCATAGTACAACAGCTTAGGGCTGTGCAGAGGAAACCAAATCCTGCATGGCCAACCCAGGTTCAAGTTCTAGTCCTGTGACTTGAAAAACACACTGGGTTCATGCATGTGAATACATGCACACAAGATCCTGAAAGCCTGATACAATGAAGATTTGGAAGAAAAAGGATTGCGGCATGACCTGACCCTACCGAGAAGTATTCTCTCTCTCATCTCTCTCTCTATCTCTTCTGTATGCCCATGTACACATACTATGGCATAAAAATTTATTTATTCATTTATTTTTTTGAGGGGTTTTCGCTATAGGGCGTGTGCGCTCGCCAGAAAGACAGAGACAGAGAGACAGAAAGCAAGAAATCACCCCCCAGGGCGGATAGCCACACCGCAATCCCTTCTTCTCCATTCTCCTCTTGGGATCTTGGGCATGTACGCACACATGCCTGGCGTGAGTTTAAGCCGCTGGGTCCGGAACTTGAACTGCAGTTGACTACATGGGAGTCCAGAGACATAGCCATTATGCTAACTGCTGGTCCCCTGGCATAAAACTTTTGAAAAATCCTACCTCTCAACCACCTCTCAGTATGGTTGAAAGGATTGAGGATTGTTTCCAACACATGAATTTGGGGGGACATATTAAAGCCATAACACCACATAAAACAGCCTCAAATATTACATTCTTTTAAATTATTATGGTTTATTCCCCTCATAGAACTTACCACCTGCTGAAATTGCCTTATTCATTTGTTCTCTTGTTTAATGTCTTTCTAACCCACTAGAGAAAAACGCACGTGCAAATATGAATCTTGTCTGTTGTTTTAACAACTTTTACAGCCAGAGTTTACAGCACTGTCTTGCTTGTAAATTTTCAATATATATTTGATGAATAAGTGATTGAATAATTTTATACATAAATTTTAAATGAGTCACCAAATTAATCATGCGCTTGTATTTCTTTTCTTCCAGCAGGGAAATCATTTGCCAGTCTACTTTCCTTCGCTATAGAGCCATTGCTTTAAAAGCAAGCAACCTTCAATTCTTCCCTCCCTCTGGGGTACCAGGCACTGTATTCCTCTGAGGGGGTTTTCAGCTTACAACAAAGTTGTCTTTATTCTACAGTTTCTTAATCCCTTTTTCTTCTGATGCTCTGGGAACGAGAAAAGTAGCTGCTCTCAGAGGGATGGACTGGAGAATTACATTAATTTAGAAAACAAGAGATTTTACTATGCAGTTCTGTGATCTAAATGCAGCGTGAAGGTCACTCTGTGCCTCTTCTTAAATTGCAGAGCGCTCCCCCCCTTGTTACTTGCATTTCATGCAAACTCTTACTTGTCCTGGTTAACTACAAACTTGGGAATATAGTCAATCAGATGCTGATCCAGATAACTCGGGCAAAACCTACTGCACTCAGGAGCAGCAGATAGTGTTGACCATAGTTCGAGTCCCAGACCCAGAGACTTAAATCTCAAGCCAGGTGTGTGTGTGTGTGTGTGTGTGTGTGTGTGTGTGTGTGAGAACACGCACAAAGCCCAGAGAGGCGAGCATGCCCAAAATCCCAAGAGGAGAAGGGATTGTGGTGTGGCCACCCCCTCTGGGAGATGATTTCTCTCTTTCTGTCTCTCTGTGTCTCTCTGGCAAGTGCACATGTCCTATAGCCAAAAAGAAATCTGTCTAAAAATATTCATCTTTTGCATTTGCTCTCAATGAACTCCATTGTAAACTTGATCTTTCAGGATCTGTTCTGATGGGATTTTAAAATCTTTTATGTTTCTTGCACACTTTCCTTGTTGTTTGAGCCTTTAGAGTTAGATAAATTTATTAATTCCTTCCTAGATCTTGGCAGACTCACTCCTATCTTATGCATACTCTTTGAGGTACAAAGAATACAAAGAAATAGAACAAAAACATTCTTTCCTATTTGACTGCACATATCTTAAGTCCAAGAATGCAATGTATGGGAACAGTAGGCGGCGTGGTGGTTAAGGCGCTGGACACTCCCACATGGCCCTCCAGGATTCAAGTCCCTGGACCTGGTGGCTAGCTTTGCTTGCTTTCTCCCTTTCTCTATCTCTTTCTCTCTCTGGTCAAATTAAAAATAAATGAATGAATGAATAAATAATAATTATTTAAAAAAAAAAGAATGCAACGTGCGCAGAGGCTACCTATTTCTGGTTCCACAGTATAAAAAGCAGGTACTTGGACTTGGGTAGTATCAGAATAATTAGCTAAATGATACCATTAATACTCAGGGTCTTGTGAGACTTTGAAACAGATAGACCAGTTATTTTGTTCCTTTTCTTTTTTTAAGAGACAGTTTTGCTACAGGGCATCATGTGCATTCATCAGAGAGATAAGAGACAAAAAGTGAGAAGTCACCCCTGTTCCTCAGGGAGAATGACTATACCACAATGCCTTCTCCTCCGTTCTCCTCTTGGGATCTTGTGCATGCATGTATATGTGCCTTGCATGAGTTTCAAACTACCAGGTGTGGGACTCGAATCACAGTTGACTACATGGGAGTCCAGTACTGTAACCATTCCACCATCTGCTTGTCTCTTTTCCATTTTCTGAAAGATGGAGGTCCACTTAAGTTGGTTACTAATTACATATGTCATGCCAAACTGTCCATAAAGTATCAGATTTTGATTTCGCGTGTACTATTAAAATAGATACACTTTCTGCTATGTTTGACATAAGGCAAATGTACTACAGGCACTTCCATTAACTTCTACTTGGAAGGGCGGTGTGGCCAGGACAGCTATGTTTTCTTGCTACACGGAGAACCTTGGCATGACACACTGCAGGCTTTTCTATTGCACTTGTTTTTCATTAATCTCAATTTCACTGGGACAGGTTCCATTCCATGGGAAACTCCCTGAAGAATCTGAAGTCCATGGAAATCCTCTGCTATATACTTGAGTGCTGTACCTGGTATTTCTATAGTTCCACTGTTCAAGGAGCTCAAAGCACTTGATAAATATCATCCTATTGATTTTACTTTTCTGAACAGTAAATGGCAAGGTTTGGTATCACCATTTAGCAGTGAAAACTCCAATAGTTAAAATGCAGAAGGATTTGAAAGACCCGTGAGAGGGAGCAAAGTATCTCCATCGTAAAATTTAGGTAAAAGCTCTCCTGAGAACCTAAAATTGATCTCTTCTCTTATTTTTTTACCTCTAATTCTTTTTTTGAAAGAATTATTTTATTTTTTTAACTTCGTGAGAGAGAGAGAGAGAGAAAGAGAGGGGGGGGAGAGAAAAGTGAGAAAGGAAGCTGCCAGGTCCTTTTTTGTTCAATTAAGAACCACAGTAAAGTGACATGGCAAAATATGTGACCAAATTCTTCATATTAGTGAAGAGGACATAAAATCCAGGGTGTGACGGTACTTCAGAAACCCTGCGGAGGGCCAGCGGGTGGTGTGGTCGTGAAAGGGCTGGATTCCCACATGGTTGATTAGGGTTCAAGTTCTGGATCCAGCTGCTTGAAACTCCAGTCAGGTGCATGCATGGGCCCAGAATCCTGAGAGGAGAATGGAGGAGGGGGGATTGCAGCATGGCCATTCTTCTAAGGGATGAGTTCTCACTTTCCCTCTCTCTGTCTCTGTGTCTCTCCAGTGAGTACATATGCCCTATCATGAAAAAAAAAAGTCTGTGGAGAAATAGAATTAAACAACTTTGGTACTAAAAAATTAAAAGTTGTGAATGTATATATTTTGTAATAATACCTATTTTTCCATAAACTTTTGCAGATCCCCCCCTATAAGATTTTCCCACAAACACTTTGTGATTAAAGAAGAGAAGATTCTATAACCAAGGCTTCCAGCTGGAGTGATTTTTATTTCTGCCCTATACAGAGTAATATTTCAAATACAGGAAGGAAGCATGCTCAAACATCATTAGTAACAGAATGGCAGGAGGGAGGGAAATATCTCAGACGACTAGTTCCTGTGTTATTTAGGTTATGAAGTTGTTACTGTTGTGTTTTTTCCCTCTACTGCATTCTTATTAATGATATCCTTACTAATATGAGCAGTGGATGCTAATATATATATATATTATACACATACACACACACACACACATATATATGTATGTATGTATATATATAATATATATATATATATCTTTAATAACATTAACATCCTAAAATTGACATTATAATGCTGTGGTATAGGTTAGACTGCGTTATTTCCTTCATTATAAAGAGTTTGCTGAGGGAACCAGCAGTTAGCATAATGGCTGTGTCGCTGGACTCCCACGTAGTTGTCCGCAGTTCGTGTCCCGGACCTGGTGGCTTAAAACTCACGCCGGGCGCATGTGCGTGCGTGTCCAAGATCCCGAGAGGAGAATGGAGGAGAAGGGATTGCGGCGTGACCATCCCCCCTGGGGGGTGATTTCTTGCTTTCTGTCTCTATGTCTCTCTGTCTGTCTGGCGAGCGCAAGCGCCCTATAGCAAAAAGACCTCTCCAAAAAAAAGTGTGCTGAAATGTAGTCGTTGTCCCTTGACCTCCCATAATTATCTCAAAAGGCATGAGTCATTTCATGAAACTAGAAACTAACAAAAGACTGAGGACACTTTCTCAGGGCAAGTGCTTCTTCTAATACTTGTCAGCATGTTTTATTACAAACAAAGGCAGATGACAGAGTACATGTATAACACCTTTGAAAACGTTTTTACAAAGCCATAGAACAAGGAGTGCTTTCTTTGCTCCTAAAAATATTACTCTTAATTGCTACCTGAGGGGCAGTTGATTCAGCTCAATCAACCTTTCCTCTACATAGTCACTGAAGTCAAGAATAAATGTCGTTTGTTGGATTGACTCATTGACATTCTTGTGTCTGTTATAAATAGAGCAAGATTCTTGGTGGTGGATCAACTTTGACGCTAAAACAATGACATGAGCTATCACCACTAGGAGAAAAGCGCAAAAAGACTCCCTATCAGTCTCTCTCTCTCTTCTCTCTCTCTCTCTCTCTCTCTCTTTGTACTTTGGTATGACCAGCATTTACAATGAGTATACTCTAGCCAGGACCATGGAACTGTCTAATTCTACTAATAGCTCTCATTTGTGCTTTCTTCAAGCACCAGCTTAGACACAGTCCCTTTAATGGAGGAATCCCATGCCCATAAAGCTCTTATAAAAGCATGAGAAATCTTAGAGGGCAAAACAGTACTGTTGGTCCATCACATCACCTCACACAATATACTCTTAATAAATATGTCATTTTTGCAAGGTCTTATGTCTGCTTTCACACTTCTTCACTTCTGTTATGAGTCAAGAACATTCTTCTTTGGAAGATCATGTTATGTTAGCCATCTCTTCGTTAAAACTGTCTTCTCATTCCCTGTTACTCAACTTTCTTCCAGGGTTTTGGCATCAGGTGTCAAATCTCCTTCTCCATGGAATGCACCATACTCAGTAATCTGGAATGGAATGATACATTGTAGAGTTCAACATGTGCTTCAGTAATGCATTCAAGAATCTAGTCTCATAGTGTATCGATTTTCAAATATCTGGGATTTTTATTTTTAGATTGTACCCTTTTTTTTTCAGCATCTGGAACTTCTTGATCTCTGAAAACTGAAATGAAACTATCTCAATATACAAGGGGATTTTGAAAAATTCATAGATAAATGGAATTAAAGTAGGAGTTTCTGTTGGCCTAAAGTTCTTTTTAAGTCCATGTGTAGCTTTTTAATATAAAATCTATTTTTTTTTCTGTGAACATTTTTAAATCCCTTGTATGAACACAACTTTCCTTTCTACCAATGGCGTGTTTCTTTATGCTTTTCATTTCTCCACATTGGGGTTTGTAGTCCTTTTCAAATTTTTCATCACAAACTTTGGGGCCTCTTTTTGTTGTTGGTTCTTTGTTTTATACCTGAGTTACCATGGTTCATCATTTCAATCGCTCTTACAGTAACATTCACCATTTCCTCCTCTTTCATTTTTACATTATTTTATTTACCTGCAAAATGATGAAAGGCCGATTCTAAATATTCCAAAATCTTCTGCGAGCTTAACATTATGGAAAGTAATAATATTTGCAAATGTGCTGCTACTGCTAAATTGAATCAGGTAACAAATATATCCGTAGAGTTAAATTAATTAGTTAGGAAGTTTAATATATTTCACCATTACCTGGATTTTACTCTGCTACTTGAAGTTGTTACACCTAGATTTAGCTTTTGGGATATGCTTCTAATTTTGGTTTCTGGCTATATCTTCTCCCTTCTTCAGACAATTCTTTTTACAGTGGTTAAATAATTTCTCTCAAATACATGCCTTGACATGTCATTTTTATAGAGACCATTTTCAGCAGCTTTCCTGTCATTAAAGAATTAAACTCTAATATCCATATGGAATAACATGACTCCTCATAGCCACAGACAGTTATTAATAGACTTTAATTCCAAATGTTTTATCACAACATGAAATGACACTGCTCTGTCCTCTCTCACACACTCAGTCTCGCACTCTGCCACTCTGTGTATTTTTGTAGGAAATAACATCTTTATAGTTCCCTCACATTTTAAAAAAAATTTGTTTTGTGGACTTTCTACTATTCATGTTTACTTGGGATTTCTAATAATGTCCAAGTGAATTGTTACCCTTTCTTGTGTTGAGCGCCAGGACTCAGTAGAGTCTTTGTTCATCTGAGATCTCAGTATATAGATGTAGTGTCCTTACTATTAGATGAGATTCCAGAAAACAAAGTCTGTCTCATATTAGATACTGAGCTATTGAAATATAGCTCAGCGCTTGTAGGACCTCAGGAAAAGTTACTGAATAAACCAAATTAATAAATTTAGTTTATTTAGTAAATTAGCATATATGATGGGAATTTTATGAACATGGTAATTTCAGAACATTTTTTTTTCGACACAGTAATAAAGATTTAATGTCATTTTATTATTCAGTTTAAAGCAAGGCAAATTCAGAACTCACCATGAATGGGAAATGCCTTCCTAGTGTGCTTGGGCTTCTGTGTGTTCCCTCACCAGTGAGGGATTGTGCGAATCATGGGAGAGGTTCTGCCCTGGGTCCTAGAGAAGCTGCACACTCCATTTATTATGCCTAATGTAAACTTAGGTTTCTAGAATGTATCAGTATAAAAATTGCTGGTTAGTTGCCTTTATATATAAACACCTATATCCAATTGTATTCAAAACATAATAGAAAAAGTGACTTTTCCTTTTCCTTATTACTATTTTTATTAATAGCAATAGATTTTCCAAACTACTGTAATAAATTCTAACTTAAAAACCTCATGCTCCTCCCCAAAACAAGAACTGAGAGTGAAAAGCAAACTTTACATGTACAGTGCTTTACTCATAGAATTACTGCTGAGCATTTAGAAAAGTGAAAACATCATCTAAAAATTCCGGAAGTGTCGGATAAGAAATAAAGAGGACAGAAAATAGTTTCTCCTGATAAGTTTACATTTTAAATATATTTCACAGGGAATAAAATTACCTGAATAATAAAAAAAATGCATTACTCAAGATTAGTTTCCATAATGGATGACCTTGCAAAATATATCTTATAGGCTTCCTTGTCATTGAATAAAATTAGCAAAATCCCTAAAACAAAAACATGCAAAAAGAAGTGAAAGTAATGATTGCCCCCTTCTCTCACCCTCCCTCTCTCTCTCTTTCTCTCTCTCTCTCTGAATGGTATCAGTCTCTTTCGTAAGTGGACTGTAATGAAAAGGTGGGTGCAAAATACAGATTCTTTTAGTTTTTCCTTTACTTCTATGTGTTAGAAGATGAAGAAAACACATGAGAATTCTCATACAATTGCAAAAGCAGTAGAAATTTGGGATTTGGTATTTCATGTCACTTTTATTTTTAGAGTGAGTTATTTGAGAGGGGATTTGAGATGTCTAAGAGACAAAGGCTTGAGTTATTTTTTCCTATAGGTAAAACCGAGGTCCCTGAATACTCACACAAAGGTTTCTATTATGCACATGTGTTGTACGATCCTATATTTTGGTTCATTTCTTATTTTTTTAATTTATTTTTTACATTCAAGCACTATGTCTCATTGCAGCAAACTAAACAAATTTTCCGATCATAAATACACTACAAATTGGTCCAGTCCAAGACATTACCAATCAGCAGATTTCATCAGACCACATTTATTGTCACCTGTATGGCCCAGACATCCTTGAAACAGGATAAATACGAGTCAGCCCATCTTCAAGAACATCTCAGTTTATTTAAGAGAATTTTATGCACTTTGAGCAAAGGTGTGAACAAGTTCATAAGGGAACATTAGAAAGGGTATCTAATGATGCTCTCAGATGCTCCAGTCAAGGGAAGAGGGTCAGAAAAGCAATGTTGGATGCACGAGTGAGACTAATCAAGGAGGGCCATTGGAGAAAAGTCAATGTGATGTGCAAAGATATGAAGTAGAGGAAGATGGGTGTATTCACAAAAAAAATGCCCTTTCGTTTGAACATTTGCTATGTCTAGGATGACAGAAGAAGATGGAGGTAAAAATGGAGGCCAATTACGTAAAGATTGTCCTTCAGAAATAGAATGGCAGGTGAAGCGGTCTTGGGCAGGAATCCAGTCATGGAAACCTGTGTCTGGCAACTTGTTTCAAATTGTCCGACAGATGAAGACAACCATGAAAACGTAATTCATGAAGAAATGGCACAGTCAGACATGAGGCAATATCATTCAAATAAATACACCAAAATTATACTTAGAGAATAGCAGAGTTAAGGGAACTAATTTGGAAGCGATTGGAAATTACTTAAGGACTGTCACTTGCAGGTTTGTGGAACTACTAATTAGGTGAAAATGCTATCCTTGGCACATATTTAGAAGGTATCAATGTTTTCATTAAAGCCACAAAGGGACTAAAAATGCCCGAGAAGAGTGTTTAGAACACTGTTTATTAATTTTTAGTTGTTGTTGTTACAGGAACAGCTTAGAGAATCAAATAAGACTGTAACTTTTACATTCAAAATTTTGTGTTCAATATCAGGAGATTTATGTACCTTAAAGTATTCATTGGCTCTAGGTTAAGAATCTCTTGAGTTAAGTGGAGAAAGAGCAGGAATATTAAGAAAGCCCTTAGGGAAACTACTCAGTAAACTATTAAAAACATTGATTTCAGTGTTGGCTGAAAATCTTTTATGTGATGAGTTCTGTGGTGGGTATTTCTCTTAAAGAACAAATCAACCATTGACTCTGTAGATGAATGGATTAGGTCGTATATCATGATATTTCAATGTCCAAACCATTATTTTAGAGATAAAACAGTGAAAATTTATTTTCTAAGTCAAGGGATGGTTTTGATTTTGTCATAAATTATAAGATCTTCAAGAAAATTCATAGCATTACTTGGTTGAAGCCTGAACTACATGTCTTAAGGTTTATATAAATAATACTGCTGTTTGATGCTTAATTAAGTCTTTTGGCATGACTACCACCATGTGCCTTGCCAATATAAAACAATTTGCCACATAGCTAAAAATAACTCTAACTCAATTGAAATGGACAATGAACCAGTGGTTGGGCAAGTTTATTGAATACCATGCCCCAATTTTGTTAATGAAGGTATACATCATGTTTCAGTTGGTACATTATTTCTTAAGTCAGGAATCATGCCAGTTTCTATGGCTGAAGCCCAGATCTATAATTTAGTTAGTAGAGAGAAGACACATTCTGGAGACAGCATAATAGTGGAAACCCTGAATCCTGAAATAGAACCTGATCCAAGAGGAATGTTTACCAATTTCTGACTTTCTTCCTTGCCCCTAACCCCCATCTCATTGAAACTCTAATTATCTTATAGGAAAGCTGGGAGCAAATGTTGAATGACATTCTTGTTACTGTTTGTTTCATTTAAAATAGAGTGTTGTCAGGGGCCAGCACAGTACTCTCACACACTGATCGCGGTTCAAGTCCCAGACTTGGCAGCTCGCCTTTTCACTTTTCCTCTCTCTCTGTCTCACTCTGTCCCTCTCTGGTCAAATTAAAGTAAATAAAGAGAGTTAAATCAATTTTTAAATGTTGAATGACATTCTTGTTACTGTTTGTTTCATTTAAAATAGAGTGTTGTCAGGGGCCAGCACAGTACTCTCACACACTGATCGCGGTTCAAGTCCCAGACTTGGCAGCTCGCCTTTTCACTTTTCCTCTCTCTCTGTCTCACTCTGTCCCTCTCTGGTCAAATTAAAGTAAATAAATAAAGTTAAATCAATTTTTTAAAAAAGAGTGTGGTCTTTCTGAAGCCACAGTCTTGTTTTACTCTGTTTAAGATAACATTTCGGCACATTTTTTTTTTCTTTGTAAAGCATCTCTGTCAAATTAAATGTGAACCTAAGTCGGGAAGAAAATCCCTAATGAATAGCAAAAAAAAAAAAAAAAGTACTTAAAATTTCACATAGTGAAAACCTCAGGAAGGTCATTTCAGAGATAGTTCAAGAGCTCGAGACGTCCTCAAGCAGGTGCTTTTTTAGTTTATTTCTCCACTGTATCCATCAGGGTCACTTCTTTTCCTTGGAACTTCTTTTTCCCCTGACAAGACGGCTATTCCACAACCAGGAGTGAGGGTCTCTTGCAACGAGAGGAGACACCAGCACCCATCTCAACATCTAAATGTTCAGTTCCTTCATAAAAAGTAGCATTCTTAACAATTTTTATTAAACTTTAACTGAATATGTGTAGTTAAGATTGTTCGTAGCATGTTTTGCCCTGATAGGTGTTCAACAGCAACAAAGATCCTGCTTACAGTATGTTATGCATGGGCACAGCGAATTTTATACTTACGACATTATTTTTAATTGGGAGAACATTTAGTGACTGGAGGAAGGATATTTACATATAGAGGCAAGAAATGTTATGCATTAGAAGCATAAGGAATGTGATACGACTATGCAGGACTTACTTACACTGAGACTGGTGTAATGTGTACTTGCAAAAGATTGCTTTGTTTTTATTTCTAAGGGGGTTAGTGGGCATATTTATACTCAGTCTACCATTCATGTTCAAGGACCCTTATAAACACCATGGCGACCAGCAGATGGCGTTATGAGTACATTGCTAAACTCCCACGTAGTCGATAATGGTTTGAGTTCCAGACCAGGTGGCTAAAAACTCACGCCAGGAGCATGTGCGTGGCCAAGATCCCAAGAAGAGAATGGTGAAGAAGGGATTGCAGCATGGCTATCCCTCCTGGGGGGTGATTTCTCCCTTTCTGTCTCTCTCTCTCTATCTCTGGTGAGTGCATGTACTCTATAGCAAAAAAACTCTCTAAAAACCAAATAAACAGAAAACATTTTATATTACGATCAGCCATGATATTATGCTACTTATCATTATTATGGATATTCATCTAGTGTCTGTGATAAACTTTAGACAAATCAGAATAAATTTTATTCATAGTACTAAGCATCCCATTGCTATTAAGTTTCAGCAACTTCATTGAATGTTGGTTTCTGTAAGTATGGGATATGACTTTAACATCACATATTTTTTTGAATTATTTTATTTAACTTTATTTATTTATTTAAATTTGACTAGAGAGGGATAGAGTGAGAGGGAGGGAGAGAGGGAAAGAACATGAGAAAGCAAGCCACCAGGTCTAGGACTCGAACCCGGTCGGCCATGTGGGAGTCCAGCACTCTTAACCACCATGCCACCTACAAGTCCTCACATCACATTATTGTACAAGAAAGAATAACACTTGCTTGATCAACTCAGATGGTGACAAGAAGAACTAGTGCAAATTTTGTATTGTGGTGGAATAATCCAATACCATGTGTCTATGGTAATATAATCCAATAGCAGTGATCATGAATTTAAGCTCCAGAATCAAATAACTTAGAACTGTAGCTATGTGAGGTTGGGGAAGTTACTTAATTTTTTAGTGCCACAGCTCCCACTTTTGGTAACTGAGAGTAAATCCTCACAATACTTTTGCAATTATTGCAGATGCAAATAATCTTGAGATGCTTACCACAGACTGTGGGACCATGCAGACTTTTGGCAACTCTTGGGTATTTCTCATTAGCTCATCAGTCTTATCATTTTCACAATAGGAGTATGAAGAACTTGGCCTTGCACATCCCTTTTTGATCACAGTTTCAACATGTGTAAAATGTGAATACTAATTTCTGCATTTTCTACCCCACGTGGTTGCTTTGAAAAGCAAAGAGACCAGATACTCGAGGCCAGCTTTAGAAGAAGACAGAACGGTCTTCCATCCCTTGGGCTGGATTATTTTCCCCATGGAAGACCTTGATTAAGAGCATTAAATGCAGCTCTAATTTTATTATATTGTCCACTAAAGCTTTCATTTCTTCCTATTATACTTACAACGCAGTCATGAATCCTCAGGTTCCAGCTGAAGCTCTTGAGATGGGTCTCCTATACTTCAATTCTGTCTCATGCCATTTTCCCAACCCACCAGACACTGCCTCCACTGCGTTTCTATGATTTCCTTCTCTTTTCCAGACATTCAGCCACAGAGAGGTTTTGAAATGACCTAATTTCTTTGCTTGGATTATATTTTGCCCCACACAGTTAACTTTTTTGACATTTATCTATATTCAAAATCTCTTCTCAGTTGTCACTGAGAAGCAAACATCTCGAGTATACGTTTTCTTAATCTAGTAAATTGGATTCCTTCACTGTTTTGATTTCGCACGATACTATTTATTTGGCTTTATGACCTATCACAATATGTAATTATGTGTTGTTTGAATGACTGTCTTCTTGTCTGTCTCTTTTGCTCACTCCATGAAGCAGTGACCAACCCGATTTAGATCACAGCTACACTCCCAGGTTCGAAGGCACAACAGACTCTCAACAAATGCAATAGGAAAAATTTACATAATCCCTGGAATTTATAGAAAAGAAGTACATTACTAATACTTTGCAAGATTATTTGTATATTGGAGTAACATAAACTATTTCTTCTATAGTATCTGTAAAATAAAAGTTAGCTACTGGGTTGTTAGAAAAGTCATGAAGCACTTTTGCATATTTTGAAAAATACGTCATACATCAGAAAATACTTCTCTACTCCGAAGATATTGTATGCGATATAGCACATTTTAAAATAGTAAGTTATTTGTATTCTGTTGAAATGACTAAAATCACACAAAAAAACATAAACGTCGATAGGACTAGTCCCTGTGGTACAGATTTAAGACACATCTCGTTAGAGGAAAGGGGAGCTATTTAGAAGCAGAGCTGTTTCAGCATGTGTATGATCCTCTGCGCTATTACTGTGCTCTGGTTAGACTAGACAGGGATTGAGTGGGGAATTCTCTACATATTCATGAGAGTTCAGGGGAAATCTTTACCCATACACAACAAGGGCAGCTTCTTGGTGAAGAAAGCAGCCTTGTTAGAAAGGAGGAACTATCAGAGCCCAGCGGCTGGGAGATAATTGGTCTTCAGAGCCAGGAGGTCTTGTCTTGTATTATTGAGAAAATATTTCAGAATTTCCCTATGGATAAGGTTCTGGATTGTTTTTCATGGTGTCTGCCTTATTTTCAATGCTTCCAATTCATGTCAATACTGGATCATCAAGAATTCTTTTCTATAGATTACTGTGTCTTCTTATTATTTTTGTTCTACATGGCTAACAACAAATGCGTAAGTAGTGTTACATAGTTGTTTAGTACATGTTCACTAAAGAAACATCTCAGGGGGATCAGCACTTAGCATAACGGCTGTGTTGCTGAAATCCCATGTAGTCAACCACGGTTCGAGTCCTGTACCTGGTGGCTTAAACTCACACCAGGCACGTGTACGTGTGTGCCCAAGATCCCGAGAGGAGAATGGAGGAGAAGAGATTGGCTTTCTGGTGAGTGCACAGGCCCTATAGCAAAAACCTCTCAACAAACAAACAAACAAACAAAAACAAAACAAAACAAAAGAAATATTTCAAGGAGGCAGTAAAATTCAACCATTTTACTTTGGAATGGAACAGGCTATTATCTGGCTATTTCAGCATGAAATGTTGATTTTGAATGTCTTTATTTATAATGGTAATAATGGTACCCAATTCCCAAGATGAAAGGAGAATAAATAGGAAAACAGATTTTTTTTCAAGAATTTCTGATAATGTTCCTGATATATAATAAGAAAAAACTATTAGTTTTCATACTGCTATTATTTATTCTTAGATATTAATATAATTGGAAAATATGTGTGTAAGGATTGAAGGATTAGAGAGACTTCATGTGGCCAAAATGAAAAGATACTAGGAATGTCAGCGAGGAAGAGAAACATATTGAAAAGGAAATGGAAGAGAGAGCCCAGGTACAGAAACAGCTGCTTGGCTCACTTGGTACTGTGGGTTCTGAAAATACATAACTGAGAGGATGTTCTTTGTCTTTAATAAGCCAGAAATGTCTCATCTCTGCTATTAATGCCAAGTTAGCCTGGTGGAAAGACTGAAATTGAATGATGACCTTTAGTTCACATTTTTATTAACTTTATACACAAATCATGATCATATTTCTCAGATTATTTTACCCCTTTCTTCCTCTCTTTGATATGTGCAAAGAAAATCCCACTCGTTTATTACTTACACTAACTTCATGAGAGAGGGACGGCTGTCCGTTTTGTTCCCACAGCACTAAGTAACACTATAGATAAAGCTGTTAGCCAAACAGGTCTGCAGTTTTCTTTTTTATTTTCTTTTCTCTCTTTTTTTTTCTTCTATTATTTTCTTTTTCTTTTCGTCTTTCCTGTCCTTTTCTTTTCTTTCTTTCTTTTTTTTCCTTCTTTTTTAGGTTTTTGCTCATGAGACCAAGGGAAAGTGTGAAATCACCCTCCAGGGGGTGATGGCCACACTACATGTAATCCCTTCTCCTCCATTCTACCCTGGGACTCTGGGCATGTACTCACATTCTCCTGAAATGGTTTCTTTTCTTTCCTTTTCTTTGTTCTTTTTTTCCTTTCCTTTCCTTTCCTTTCCTTTCCTTTCCTTTCCTTTCCTTTCTTTTCCTTTCCTTTATAATACATTCAATCACTATATATCATTATAGCTTGCAAAATTAATTTTCTCAGCATGAATACACTGTATATTAGTCCAATTAAAGATATCATATATTTTATCACCAACAGATAATTTTTCTATTTTTGTGTCCCTTAAATGTTTTGCTTCTTTTTTGTTTCCCCTCGATTGCCTTTCTCTTGTAGATTGATTCTCAAGTCGCCAGGTCTGGGACTTGAACAGTAATTGGTTATGTGGAAATTCAGTACATTAACCACTATGCCCTCTACTGGCCCCTAGGCCTACGGTTTTCTAGCTTCACAATTTACTTTACCTGTGTAAGTATTTTATGATTGTGATTATGGTTATGATTTTTAGAGAGATTTTTGCTATAGGGCACATGCACCTGCTAGAGAGACAGAAAGTGAGAAGTCACGCCCGCCCTCCTCAGAGGGAACGGCCATGCCGCAATCCCTTCTCCATTCTCCTCTCAGGATCTTGGGCACGCATGCACAAGCACTCTGTGTGAGCTTTAAGCCACTGGGTCTGGGGCTCGAATCAGGATCGACTGTGAGGGAGTCCAATGACGTAACCATTGCCCCACCTGCTGGTCCCTATTATTATTATTTTTGAAGTCTTTATCTTGAAATTCACATTCCTGGTTTACAAATAATCATTTTACATCCTTGTGGAGTACAGTATGATTTTTCAAAGCATAGTTAAGAGTGTGTCATGACAAAGTCAGGGATATAGATATATTCTTTCTCCTTTCTTTTTCTTTCTTTTGTTTCTGTTTTGTTTTCCTCTGTTATGGTGACTAAAGGAATGGCTGTGGAGTTAATCACCTTATCAGTCACCAGCAAGTGCTGAAGCTCTCTAAACAGTTCACTCAGGACAACAGAAATGATGAAAGTGTAATTGCAAGTAGGGAATTTGAAATAAAAGTCCAATCAGATAAGGTAAGTGCAGTGCCTAGCACTCAGTACTCAAATAAATTGTGCATACTGTCATCACCAGGGTAAGGATATCAACACTATTTCGTATTTATTGTTTAATTGTTAAGGTAATCTTTTGAAGTAAATAGAACTCATATTCCTGTTTACAGAAGAGACTGAGATTTCGCAGTTTAGCTTACTTTTGCGCTCATGGGAGACAGAATCAAGAATTGACTCAGATATAAAAATCAAAATCCTGTACTTTTTTCTACTTTAATAACAACTCAGGGTGCATGTCTGGGTTTTTCTTGCTTTGTGTACCTAAAACTTGGAATTAATTACTAGTAAGTCTAAAAGAAGCATGAAGAGTAATGTGTTAATAATTATCTGAGTTTCAGGACCAGCAGATGGCATCATAGTTACATCCCTGGACTCCCATGTAGTCGACCACATTTCGTATACTGGACCCAGCGGCTTTAAACTCATGCTGGGTGCATATATGTGTGTGCCCAAAATCCTGAGGGGAGAGTAGAGGAGAAGGGATTGCGGCATAGCCATCCCTCTTTGAGGTGATTTCTCTCTTTCTTTTTCTCTGTCTCTCAGGTGATCACACATATCCTAAAGCAAAAATCTCTCTCTCTCTCAAAAATAAAAAAGCTCAGTTTAACCAATCTTTATTGATGATCTCCACCTTTAATAATTATCTAGTTTAAGTAATTAAATTAATGTCTGAATAACATAAGATCCTTGATGAAATGAACACCACAGTCTGTTGTGAGAAGTAGTCATTTATAACATAGACTAATAAACACATTACGTATACAACAATAGAAGTAATCTGCTGACTCTGACTGACATGAGAGGGTTCAGAAGAGAGAACATCAGGTAGCCTGAAAACCATGGTGGAGGTGGGGCTTAAGTAATACTTTAAAGAATGGACCAAGTTTCTCTACACAGGAGCCATCCCAGGTAGAGAGAAACGTTGCAAAGAAATAGAAGTGTGTGTGTGTGTGTGTGTGTGTGTGTGTGTGTGTGAGTTATGATTGTGAAAATGGGAAGAAGTACAGTAACACAAAAATTGAAATTTGGCAGGCGTGGTAAGAAGGAGTATGATTAGTAAGACAAGCCAGGGTCAAAATGTACAGACATCTTTTATAGAAATGCAGTGAGTTCCATTCAGAGAGGGTGGCTATTCTTACTAGAGAAGGAGATACACTTTTTCCTTCTGCCTCAGGTATTTTCTAATAAGGAAGAAATTCTAATCATGCTCTTGAGCCAATAGGTCTATGATTCTGGGAATTCCAAGAGGTAAGGTTGGAATCCAGCCACAGCATCGTCATCTGTCTTTTTGATATACCACCAAAAGCTACTTCACCTTGTTTTACCTCTTGAGTACACGTCAGGGATTTCATGGTGCAATGCCAGGCATATGGAAGCTGCTGACTGAGAAGTAACCAACTCACAAGTGAGAGCTCACAAGATACAGTTAAGTAGAATGTTTATGGTCTTATTTGTAACGAGCACAACCTTGGGAGCTTGCGAAATCCCTTTTAGAGCCTAAATTTAATAGAACTATCTAATTAAAACAATCATTAAATAAGACTTGTAGCTATTTCTTTAGCTTAGTTGAATATAGGCCGTTTACTTTTCAAGGACTTTTAACTACTGTCTCAGTTGAGACTTTAAAAACAGCTGTTATTGTAAAACGATCTGGTAAGGGATCGGGGATATTTCAGTTTATCAAGAAAATTAAGCATAAATAAAAGGCACGTAGTTGTATCCAAACCAATTATTATGCCATATTTCATAGCTGCTCTCGAATTTGAGCAATATTGAGACTCAGAGACTGAATCCCTTTCGTGTTTGAATTTGATAGAATCCCTTTGGGATCATTAAACTGCTAGTTCTATACCTACAAGGACTTCCTATATACATACGGTCTTTTCTACCGCTTCCTGAATATTTCTGATGTTTTCAGTGTGTACTTCTGAGACAAAGCATCCTTTATTCAACAAACAGAGCAACCGTTGTATTTATTAATAACATTATTTTTGTTTTTCACAAGGATTAGTGGCATGACAGTAAGTCTGGTTATTTTCAGAAGTGCAGGTATATGTGGAAAGTTAAATTGGAACTTTCTAGGGCAAAGAAAATGATACAATCTTTTTAGAAGTCATGCACTCAGAAAAGGGGAGCATCAGACCAATCTTCGTCAAGTAACAGATCTGAGATATGATTGCAGTGAATGGATTAGCTCTGCAAGGAATGATACCCATTTATGTGCTAAATTGTCTAAGTTCACTACAAGCCACTTTCAAGATATATTTTAAAACTATATTGAATACATATGTAAAAATATTCAGTCATGAGATAAAAAATGGTTGTAAGGGGGAAAGTAACATGCTCCAAGACTGTTTTTGTTTTCATGGCAAGTTTGTAGGACAATCGTTGGGACTAAAATCATACAGTTTATTTGACTGATTTGGAAATTTTCCTTGAATACCTTAAGTTATTTAATAAAAAATATACATATGTGTAAGTACATTTTTTTTTTTGGAGAGGTTTTTGCTATAGGGGGCATGCACTTGCCAGAAAGATAGAGAGAGACAGAGATAGAAAGCAAGAAATCACCCCCCAGGGGGTATGGCCATACTGCAATCCTTTCTCCTCCATTGCCCTCTGGGGATCTTGGGCATACACACAAACGCTTCCAGAGTCAGTATAAGCCACTGGGTTTGGGACTCGAACCGTAGTTGACTACATGGGAGTCCAGCGACATAGCCATTACGCCATCTGCTGATCCCTAGACTATGTACTTGCCGGTCCCACAAGTACATATTTTTATAAGTCTTACATCTCAGTTTTCTTGGTTATGTTCTTGACTCATCCTTAATTCACTCTCCCATCAGACTGCATCATTAGGCACATGTGCATGGGTGTCCAGTTAGGACAACACACAAACACAGTAGGTACACAACAGAGACAAAGACTATCTGTGATGTGTAATGACATGGGTTACGGCATTATATCCGTAATCAAAACTTTAGTCTTCTCTTCAGCTTACCTATCTAAATTCTTGCTTTGGTTTGGGGGCTCTATGAGCTTTTCTCTCCTACCCTCCCTTTTTCCCTTTATTCTTGTCACGAATTTTTAAAACGTGGCATGGGAGCCAGGCTGATATAGCAGTAATGCAACTGGCGCTGCATGGGAAAAGTCTTGGGTTCTAGTCCTGGGAACTATTGGAGCACATCAGGCATGTGAGTGTGCCCATGATCCATGCTGGCTAAGACTGCGTGCGGATCATGGCACAGGGACTCTGTCGGCGTGTCTGTTACTCTCAAGAAATGAACGAGCAAACTTTCTAGAAATGAGGCATAACCAGGTTTTATCCAGCACACTCAGGAATTTCCAGTTGATTTTGTCGTATAATTTTTCTAGTGTACGTTATCCCAATGTTTTTATTAATTGAAAAGCCACTTACTTTTAACGTATGAATGTATCTTTGAGTCACAAACTGTAATTATAGTAAATCAGATAGCAACATAGAGTGATGGGTTATCACATACTCTCGCTTTCTATCTCTCTTTCTCTCTTTGTCTTTCTGGCGAGCGCATGTGCACTATAGCAAAAAACATCTCCAAAAAAAAAAAAAAAGAAAGAAAAAAAAAGAAAGAAAATTAATATCTTAGCAACATACCTTCTACATTAGGAGGACTTAGATATTTTCAAAGGTTGAGGACATAAGCTTTGCTTTTGTCATTGCAGTTTTGGTTTTTTTTTTTTTTTTTTTCTACCTGTTTGTCATAAAAACATGGGAGTATTTTCATTGTATTTCCTCTTTTTTCCCCTTCACTTTCCCACAACATTGCCTTCTAATTTTTAAGTAGTCTAATGTCCTCCAAAAAACTTTTCCAAAGCATTTCTAAAGTCATAATTGAATGGCTTTTACAAGAATTGCGTTTGTCCCTCCCTTTGGGAAGGACCACATCATGTTTTTCTCGTCACCAGGAACAATGTTATTTTTGGCAATCTCACGTTTCTATCAAATCCTTCAACCAAAGAGCCCAACTTGTGTTTTAAAATTATCTGTGCAATATTGAGAAATCTAATTATTAGGATGTTTCTTTTTATTCTAAAATATGTCAATAATGTTTCCTAAAATATTTTTGGTTATTCAAACATTCTATGCATTTCTTTTACTTTCTTAACCATTTTTGTTCAAAAAGAAAATGCTTAATTATCCTGAAGTGGGCCTTGGAGCCCCGACATTGGTCTCAGAGTACATGGTCAGAGGTCACATCAGGGTGCACTGATGTTTCTGACCATTTTCTTTGCCCTCTAAAGAATACTTATGGCATGATTTTCTAGGTTTTTGAATTTATGAATGTTTTTCTATGACTAAGGTGTTGTTAGATAATCAGAACTGGAATAATTTTGGGTAGATGAGTGTTTTAAAATGAATGCTAATTTTTTCTACAGCTTGAAGTTCTAAATAGACTGCCTGGTACTTGCATATTTGGGACACTTGTTTAAGATGGACATTTTGAAGAGTTATTTTGTTACTACACATAAAGGCTCTTACAAATGAACTGTTCTTAAGGACTAATTGACACCTAAGACAAAGATCAATTAGAATCCAGGAGTGGTGAAGACAAATTTAGACCTCCTTTTCTTATAATCCAGAGGCTTTATGAAAAGTGATCATTATATAGATAGAAGGGGCTAAATCCAACCTTTTAATGTTGAGAAAAATAATCTACAATATCTCACACAATCTGTAGCTGGGAGCGAGGACAACATAGACACTTCTCAGGTACTGCCAAAGGATCTGCAAGGTCAAAACCATTTTCATAATAATCTTATAATATCATTTGCATTCCCATTCTTTCACAAATGAAAAGTAAGTTTTCCCAAGGCTGAAGAGCTCATACTATCACAATAGATTGAATGCAGAAGCAGATTATGAGAATTCAGTTGTCATTTATTTTGAGTCACAAAAAAGAGAAAACAATGCCATTTTTTATTATTTTATGTTTATTTTAAAAAGCACCTTTTAAAAAGACGTTTATGCCTTAGAGAGCATACTCTTGCTGGAGAGAAAGAGGGAGAGAGAGAGAGAGAGAGAGAGAGAGAAGAGAGAGAGAGAGAGCGCGAGCGAGCACGCCCCTCTCCTCCATTCTCTTCTCGGGATCTTGGGCACGCAGCATGCGCCCGGTGTGAGTTTCATTACTGGGTATGGGACTCAGAATCCCCTCATCCCCAAACAGTGTACTTTTTCTTTTTTAAAAATTAATTCTACCTATCTTTCTTTCTTTCTTTCTTTCTTTCTTTCTTTTTATTTGACCAGAGAGGGACAGAGTATGTGTGTGTGTGAGAGAGAGAGGGAAGTTGAGAAGGCAAGCCACCAAGTCTGGGACTTTGACTGCCATTGGCCATCTCTGAGTCCAGCACCCTTGACCACTACGCCACCTGCCAGCCCCACGTGTACCGTCTCAAAGAGAAATAGGCCCTTGGAACTTAATAGGAAACTTGGAGTTGTTTGCAGTGATGCTAAGTTTCAGTATCATGGCTGGTCCTCTGTAGTGCTCTATTCGAGATCCCACTTATTCAGGATGTGGAAGCCAAAACTCTAGAAGTACCTGAATTTTTGCAATAAGTTAATTGCACTAAGACTACTGATAGAGAACTTTAGTGTCTGTATTTTAGTAACTAGATGTGGGGAAAAGAAGAGAAGAGATACAGAAGATGTAAAGTTTGTTTTCAATTCTAATATAGTATGACTCTATTTAAGTAGAAATTCTCTATCAAAAATTCTATTACATATTTGGGAATTTAAATCGCTCATATATGTTAGGATATATATCATAGATACACAAACACATGTGCACACAATAAATTACATATCTGTAATTAAACTGAACTTAACTTCTTTCCAGGAATATTAAAGATTTACAGAAAAAGTATCAATTTTATTTTCAGTTATTTAGTTAGGATTTCAAAGTTGCTAACTACACTGTGTTGTGCAAATGCATGATACTTGAGGTATAGTTTGGGCTAGTCTGGGAACTTAACTGCTAATAACAGTGCTGTTTATCTGCTGAAAGTTATTCAGAACTTCGGATGGTCGAATTAACCTTGGAAGCACTACATTTTTCTTTCTTTTTTTTTTTTTCTGGTGGGTCTCCTGCAAGCAGTATTATACATTTCAGAATTATATTCTAAATTATGTCTAAAACTATTGCCACTAGCATCCTGTCGTTGTCAGAGGACACTGGGATAAATCTCAGAAAAAGCAAGATGGGAGTGGAACGAGGTAACAGCTGGACATGTGAGCAGAGAGCAATGTCATGAGAACAGGAAGGCGTAAATCACGTTTCACGAAAGCTGGCCTCTCACAGGGGTGGTCTGTCTGTTGGGGCACCATACTGGCCTCTCACAGGGGTGCTCTGTCTCTTGGGGCACCATACTGGCCTCTCACAGGGGTGGTCTGTCTTTTGGGGCACCATACTGGCCTCTCACAGGGATGCTCTGTCTCTTGGGGCACCATACTGGCCTCTCACAGGGGTGGTCTGTCTTTTGGGGCACCATACTGACCTCTTTTACTTGAACCAAATACGATCGTATTCCGTCAAGACGTAGTCAAGCAGATGGATTAAAAGCAACTCAAGTTAGACCATTATTTTTTTTACAAAAATGTATTAGAAAGAATTGTGAAATGTTTATCTTTTTTCCCTTTAAATTTATTTTGTTTACATCATTTCGCTATACATCATTACAGCATACAAAATGAATTTTCCATCCAAAATACGCTGTATATTGGCTCAATCAAGCACATCAACATACATGTTATCAACAAATAATTTTCCATTTCTTATGTCTTGTGTATTTTGCTTTTATTTTTTCTTTTATTTATTTATTTATTTATTTTTTGACATCCTTGATTCCCTAACCCTCACCCTCTGTCCTGTCCAACCCTCCTCCCACATTGTCTCTGGTATCCATGGTTGCTTTATATGCCTTCCCCACCCCCCCATTTAATTGACTTGCTAATGAACTTAATTTGTCTAAATATTTGCAATAGCAAGCACAGCTGATATATAGATAGATAGATAGATAGAATATATATACATGAACCCAAGTCTGACTTTAGGCATAAACCTCAGTGAGTAGAATGAACACACTATAAAGTAGTACCTAGACCAATATTGTAAATTGGCTAAATGACTTTTAAGAAGAGTGGTGCATAACAGTAGAAGGTTAATAGTTGGAAAAAAAATAATGAAAAAAGAACTAGTGGCCCATTTATATTCATCATTTTCTCCTTGCTCTCATTTTCCTCTTAAGATAGCTGAGTCAAGAGGATCTCAACATTTTTTTTTTCACAAAAATACAAGCTATTATATCAGGACATGTTAAAATGAATTTAAATCAACAAGGTTTTAAAATCAAATTGACTCATTTTTAAAGTGAGTTAAAATCAGAACGTGTTATCGTCAGAGGGAGGCGGAATTGGGTCATGTTAATACAATGGAAAAAGCAGGAACAACCTGATGAAGCTTGGCAGTCTCATCATCACAAACATTCCCTGCTGAGATAATGAACTTGACAATACCTCTTCTTGTTCTTAAGGTATGATAGCACAAAGTCATTGTACAAAATCTCGGCATGAGGGCAATTCATGTTGAGGACAGAGTCATTCCGTAGAGACTAAGAGAGTCTGTGATTGATACATTTATAAAGTGACTGCTTCCTGTTCATCGGGACAGACAATAAGGATGACAGTAGGAAAAAGGAGGACATGGCTCTACTTAGAATATATGAGGAATGCTGCCAGAGATCTCACATAATCACGGGTGACTTGCAGAAGTTGGACATTTGAATTAACTTACCCAAGAGTTGAAAATGACAGTAAAAATTTCAGCAGCACAGCTTTTTTCAGTATGACCAGTTCAGCAAGACTTCACTTATCAAACTTGCTTTTAAGCAGAGCTTGATTTTATCCTAATATTTCTGATGTATAAATTGTTTTGTAGCATATTCTTTCTCTTCACCGTCTCCCATTGCCAGGACAAGTAAACTTCTCATAAGCAGATAAACATGCTGGAAGAAACCCCATGTGCTCATTAATACCTCGAACAATTGTGTTACCTGCTCTTTTGCATTAAAAAAGTCTCCTAGCCTACCTAAACTATCTATATTGCATATATAAATCATGATCAGAAAGAAATAAATCTACGCTATCAGTTGTCAGTAGTCAGATATTTTGGTTCTCAGAGAGTTAACTATCAAGTGAAAATACTTAGAACACTTTAGAAAATTTGGGGGAACCAAATGATCCCAGAGGTTCTGTGTGACTAAGATAATAGTTGGCAGGATTGGAAGGTCAAGACTAATGATCTCAGCCTTATGTCTACGCTCCTCGGTGCTCTTGTCCAGTGACAGATTTGACTGAAAATAATAAGCAATCTACATACTAAGATGTTCTTAATTGGCTCAGTAAGTGACTATGGTTGACAAAAAGTTGTGTTAAAAAACCCAGATAGGAACCAGCAGGTGGAGTAATGGTTATGTCACTGGACTCCCATGTAGTTGACTGTAGTTCAAGTTCCAGACCCTGCAGCTTAAAACTCATGCCCCAAATCTCAAGAGAATGGAGGAGAAGGGATTGCGGCACAGTCATCCCCCCTGGGGTATAATTTCTCACTTTCTGTCTCTCTGTCTCTACGGTGAGTGCATGTGCCTTATGGCAAAACAAAACAAACAAACAAAACAATGCTGGGTAAAGAACATACCCAGAAGCAAAACTAAAACTGACAACTTTCTCCAACTCTGTTCCTTGAAGTAGTGCTTTGATACAATTTGCTTTCATGTTTGAAGTGCCCTGAAATAGTTCAAGAGATAAATGCACACCACCCAAAGAGCACGCCATAACTCTGGAAGTTAGTATTTCTCATGTAGAAACAAGCAGAAGCCAGAAGTCTTTGGAGGAGAGCTTGGCAAATTCCTAAATGGATATGAAAAAAAAAATCTCTATCTGTAAATCTTTATCTGGTTTCTGCTATTCTCTTTTGTCAGGGCTGGTAGTCCCTTTCCAGCATGTCTCCCAGTTTTCAGAATATTGATAATAGGTAGGGTCATTGAAGAAGGTAGTTAACTGAGAAGGAAGGCTGGAGCTGCGAATTCATCCTTTGCTTGATTTCCCTAAGCATTCCCTGTCACAGTGTCCTCTGCAGGAAGAACACAATTTTTGGATCTGGAAATATACCATGGGCAAGGTAAATGCACATTGTTTACTCGCTCCTATGGAGGGAGAGTAGCTCCATCTGAAAAAATGTTCTGTAAATTCTACAGCTTTAGTGGATGCCTCTGATCTCTATCTTAGTCTTTGAACAGAGTGTTTGTCTTGTGACCACACGTGGTTCTAATAGTGTTCTGTGCCACTTACATTGATCCAGATCATAGACTCTGTTTGGCTGCACTGAGTCTTTTGTGGGAATTTTTTTTTTTTTGAGAGGTTTTCACTATAGGGCGCATGCGCTCACCAGACAGACAGAGACAGAGAGACAGAAAGCGAGAAATCACCCTCCAGGGGGGATGGTCACGCTGCAATCCCTTCTCCTCCATTCTCCTCTCGGGATCTTGGGCACGCACGCACACGCGCCCGGCATGAGTTTTAAGCCACCGGGTCCCAGACACGAACTGCAGTCGACTCCGTGGGAGTCCAGTGACATAGCGATTATGCTAACTGCTGGCTCCCTAGTGGGAATTTTTTTTAAGAGAGAATTTTGCTATAGGGCATATATGCTCACTGGAGAGACAGAGAGAGACAGAAAGTGAGAAATCACCCTGCAGGGGAGAGGGCCACTCGACAGTCCCTTCCCTTCCATTCTCCTCTTGAGATTTTGGGCACACACGCACATGCACCTGGTGTAAGTTTCAAGTTGCTGGTCAGAGACTTGAACTGTAGTCTGCCATGTGGGAGTCCAGTGATGTAACCAGTACACCATCTGCTAGTCCTCTTTTCTGGGACTTCTAAAATTTGAATTACTGGAGATGATCTTCATGTGATTCATTGGTTTTCCCTACCCAGCTATGGACTCCATAATCTCCTCAATCTTGCATTTCAAGACATTGTTCTTGGGACCAGCAGTTAGCATAATGGCTATGTCGCTGAACTCCCACGTAGTTGACTGCAGTTCGAGTTCCAGACCCGGTGGCTTAAACTCACGCTGGACGCATGTGCACGCGTGCTCAAGATCCAAAGAGGAGAATGGAGGAGAAGGGACTGAGGCATGGCCATCCCCCCCGGGGGTTGATTTCTCACTTTCTGTCTCTCTGTCTATCTCTGTCTTTCTGGCGAGTACATGCACCCTATAGCAAAAAAAAAATCTCTCTCTCAAAAAAAAAGACATTGTTCTATTGCAAACATGGGTAGTGATGTCAATGTTCAAAATCATAACTGGAATTAGAAATGTGTGTACTCAAATAATAGTAACATTTCTATTAAGATATCAGTCACTTTAGGCAACATATATATTTTCCCTGTGTGAGGTTTCTAATGAACATGGAGATGTTAATTTCTGCATTAGAGGTGCGCTGTGTTATGGGTATAGCATCCTGGTCTAAAGTAAGAATGCAAGACATATTAGCAATATACATTCTTTAAGAGTTTTGTGAGTTATTAATAAATCCAATTTTAGTTGAAGATCGCAATTTGTTTTTGCCTTGGTTTTTCTCAACTCTAAATGAATATATATGCTGTCATTACTTTCTTTCATTTTACTTCAATTTGCTGGCACAGATAATTTTGTTTAAATAATTATTTTATTTTATTTATTATTATTATTTTTAAATTTGCTATAGGGCACATGTACTCAGAGACAGAGAAAGAGAGAAAGTGATAAAGTAAGCCACCAGGTCCAAGATTCAAACTGTGTTTGGCCACGTGAGAAGTCCAACGCCTTAACCAACATGTTGCTAGCTGGTGTAGCACAGATTACTTTTGAAAATTAAAACCAAAACCACTGAGGTAACATCAGCATTTTGAATTAGTATTAATAAAGTAATACTTTACCATTTGTGACTAGCTAGCATTGGCATCAATAGCTAGCGAGTTTTCTACGTGACTTATAAACATTCTACCATTTCAGGGCCACCAAAAAAATTGTCATGTTTAATTTACCATCTCTATCAAGAAACTAAATAAATTCCCTAAAGTAAGACATATAGAACTAGAAAACATTTTAACCCAAGCTTTCTAAATCTAGAAGTCATGTTTCTATCTTCATGGATTATTGCTTATTATCATATATATATATATATATCACCTGAATTTAAAAACCTCCTTCTGCATTAAGCCTCTGCATTAATTCGATCTCTTGATGAATTAAAATATGTTCCCAAGTTTTGTGTAGGCACAAATGAACCGTGACAAGAAAAATTCAATATATTAATATCATTTATATTTATGTTTTACTTGACATAATTAGATCTTCCTGAGTGAATGGAATTTTCTCAGGGTAGATAGAATATTATAAAAGAATTCTCAATTTGGATTTCAGCCCAAAAGCAAACGCTGGTTTAAATATCAGGTTAAACATTAGAAACACACTGAGACGGAAATTAAATCTCACAGAAAAACTAACCTGAAGATATATTCAAATACAAATTCTTCAAATACAAAATCACAATTAAAAGTGTGACAGATTGTGTTTTTTGATTAAGTAGTGGTGATTACAGACAAATACATTAACTTAGTGCTATCATTAAAGTGATGGCATAAATACTAAATTTCCAAAGTTATTTTAAGTGTAATCACTTATTATTTCAGCTACTTAAGAAAGCAACAATGACCAAGTGAGTGAGTTTACTCCAAATATTTTTTAAAATCTTAGCAACCCAAACCTATTTGTTTTTTCTATTCCTGTCAAGTGGAAATCTTTTTTTTTTTTTTTTTCTTTTGGGAGGTTTTTTGCCTCAGGGAGACTTAGTGCTATCATTAAAGTGATGGCATAAATACTAAATTTCCAAAGTTATTTTAAGTGTAATCACTTATTATTTCAGCTACTTAAGAAAGCAACAATGACCAAGTGAGTGAGTTTACTCCAAATATTTTTTAAAATCTTAGCAACCCAAACCTATTTGTTTTTTCTATTCCTGTCAAGTGGAAATCTTTTTTTTTTTTTTTTTTCTTTTGGAGAGATTTTTGCTATAGGGCACGTGCGCTCGCCAGACATACAGAGAGACAGAAAGCAAGAAATCACCCCCCAGGGGGCATGGCCACACCTTAACCCCTTCTCCTCCATTCTCCTCTCGGGATCTTGGGTACGCATGCACATGCACCTGGCATGAGTTTAAGTCACTGGGTCCAGGACTCGAACCGCAGTTGACTATGAGGGAGTCCAGCAACATAGCCATTACGCTAACTGCTGGTCCCCACAAGTGGAAATCTTTAAACTGGTAAGAATGGGACAAGTGTCATTCATAGATAATTGAAATATATCATTTGTTAAGTTATAGGAAACCCCTGGTTGCTTAAATTTAAACCTATTGGTCTCTATGATTCCCCTCCTGGAGAATTCAGCGTTTATAAATAAGAACACTGTCTGTTAGTAAGCTTTCAGTAGTGGTAGATAATGTGTCCTGTTTCCAAATACTGACAGTTAATAAATACTGTTGTTGTTGTTGTTTAGTGGAAGGCTCTACCTTTTTACTTAATGGAAGCTGGTGAAATATGCAACTTTCCCAAGGGGAATAAATAAACAAACTATTAATGTGATGACCTAGGTAAATAAGAAAACATTGATCAGTGAGAGACGGCAAAAATTCATTAAGAACAAGTGGATTTATGTGTGTTCTTTTTTAATATAGTTGTTTAACTGGTAGCTGGGAAATACTTTATAAAATTTCTTTCTAAATGTAGTTAGCCTTCCATCAACCCCAAACATAGACTTTGTATTGCATTTGTCTGAAAGCCTTTAATTTCTCCTTTTTTGGAAAGTTTTCCCTCTGTGTGTTTGTGTGTGCGTGTGTGTGTGTGTGATTTGGACACGGCCTCACTGTGTTGTAATCCTCCTGCCTCAGCTTGTGGAATGGCTAGAATTGTAGGCTACAGTAGCTCATGCCTCACTTTTTAGCATGACCCACAAATCAAAGCTGGGCCTTTTCATGGCTTGGATTCTAACTTAGCGTCAAGTGATGTGTTGAGTATGCAAGTGGAAAAAAGACCCCTAAACTAGAGGTTTCTTTCTTCAATGAGTGGGAGAAACAGATAGAGAGGAGAAAAGATGAGAGAGAAAGAGATTCATACTCAGTGAAGTTTCATAATGTGATTTACTTGCAGCCTCAGCCAACCCTGAATCAGGGATGTACACATACGTGCATCTTCAAGAAGGTCCCCAGATGTAAATCTTGGACCTACCTATGGGGATCAGCCTCATGGAGAACTGCATCACCTTCCAATCCCCCATTAATTATTCCTTACCTGTTTTATTTTTTATTAATTTAAATTATTTCTATTCATTTTAAACATGTGTGATATATGTTTTTCTTATAATTATTAATACTATTATTATTATTATTCATTTCAAATTTGCAATTCTTTGTTCTTTTAGGTTTTTTTTTTGGGGGGGTGAGGTTTTTGCTATAGGGCACATGCGCTTGCCAGAAAGGCAGAGAGAGACAGAGAGACACAAAGTGAGAAATCATCCCCCCAGACCCCCCAGAAGGAATGGCCATACTGCAATCCCTTCTCCTCCATTCTCCTCTCAGGATCTTGAGCACACACGCAAATGTGCCCAGCGTGAGTTTAAGCCACCGGGTCCAGGACTTGAACCATGGTTGACTACATGGGAGTCCAGCGACATAGCCATTACACTAACTGCTGGTCCCTTATCAGTTGTTTAATATCATTTCCTTTTCCTGGGTAAAAGGTGTTCATTTATTTTTGATCTATTAATACCACCTTTATTGCCTTTGGTAGAAAGATTTGTTTTTATTTTTTTCCTCTTATATAAAATTTATTGAATTTAGCTTTATGGATAACACATAGTCAAATTTCATAATATATATGTACTTATTATATGTTTTCAAGTGTGAGACATCTCAACATATATTTATGAGCTATAAATAGAAAAATAGATTAATGTACAAATAAAACAAGACCATTTTATGCATTTCATTTATCAAGTTTTAATCCTTTATTCAAAGAGTGAAGATGACATATCTCTTAACTTTGTCATTGTGTATTTCTTCATCTTCTACTGCATTTATTAAATCAGATAATTTTTTCAATGACTTTTTACAGAAGTAAAAATCTAAACATCCAGAGTTAAATACAGATGTTTTGAAAGATGACTTTTTAGATAATTATTATGTAGGTACATAATTTTATTCATTCTTTCACTAATCATGATATGTACTAGGCTCATTGTTCACTTATATTCATATTATTGCTTTCTTTACTCAATATATATAAAAATATTTTGCAGATATCTTTATTTTTTAAGGAGATGGATTTCTCTCTATTTTCCAATTAAATTTTTACTAAAGTAGTAAAACACACAGGTTTTTAAAATCTCATTTTGAAGTCTTCTAATGGTTAATTCTAGTTTCCCGTTTGGTCACTTACACTCCCTATCCTAGTCTATAAAAGAAATTGCTTTAAATCTTAAGCTTTGTCATCAATTCTTTTATTCATACATATTAAAGAAGTGACACTCATGTCACTGTGTCTGGAGCATTCACATATATATTTAGATTTCTGCTATTAAAAATAAGTATTTTTCTCTTTTTAAAAATATTCATTTAATTTTATTATTATTATTATTATTGCTATTTCATTTTTGTTACAGGGCACATTTACTCACCAGAGGAAGAGGGGGGATTGAGAAAGCAAGTTACCAGGTCTAAGCCTCAAACTACAGTTGGCCATGTGAGAGTCCAGCGCCTAATCACCATGGCACCTTCTGGTCTAATATTTTTCTCTTTTAACCACCCCATATGGTTAGGGCTCCACCAACACACATGGGCAAAACATATAGAGACATACACATATTTCCCATCAGCTTCATCTTCTAATAATAGTAAAATATTCCATATTTTTTTATTATTGTATTAATATGATTTGTCATACATACCTGAAACTTGAAACTGAATATAATTGTATTCTCTTTTTTCACAACTTGTTTTGTTTTCTATTGAGTAATTACTTTGTGTTTATCTTGTTAATTATTCTGTATTAAAACCAACTAATCCCCCTTTAGATTCAAAAGTATACAACACATTTTTTTCTGTATTTAAATCCATCAGGTAACATAATATTTATTCCAATTTTCTTGGAGATATCTCAACAAATATAAAATGTTCCCCTGCTATAATTTAGGCTGACTGCTTTCTTGGCCAGCAGCCCAGTTGCTGTCCCAGGATTTCCCTTTAATATCTTTCAGAAACTTCTTTTTGAATTTTTCTTTCTGTTTTGAAACTTTTTTTTAATTTTTATCTGAATCCTGTGTTTTTTCTCTTTTCAGTTCATTCCTTATTCAAGAATAACACATTTTGTTGTAGTCTTTCTGAGAGGCCCTGCTGAGAGGTGTTTCATAGAAGACAAAGTGTTTTGTGATCTCCCATGCTCAGATATTTTACTGTTTCTGCACTCTTGAAGGATTTTCAGGCCGAAGATTAAATTCTAAGTGCTTTTATGAATAAAGTTTTATAAATACAGAACAATTTAAAATATGTGAGGCACTTCAAAGAGTTTAGGATAAGTGAAATTAATATCTGAGTTTAGTTAGATGAAAAAATTTAAAATCTATGCCTAATTTTTTCATAGTAAACATTTTCATGAACTTTTTTAAGACCCCCATTATATATGCTACCTTTTTTGAAAAAGATTAATTTAACATACTTAATAAGAATGTGGGGACCAGCAGTTGGTGTAATGGATATGTTGCTGGACTCCCATGTAGTCACCTGTGGTTCTAGTCCCGGATCCAGTGGCTTAAACTCACGCTGGGCGCATGTGTGTGCATGCCCAAGATCCCGAGAGGAGAATGTAGGAGAAGGGATTGCAGCGTGGCCATCACCCCTGGGAGATGATTTCTTACTTTCTGTCTTTCTGGTGAGCACACGCGCCCTAGAGCAAAAACCTCACCCCCCTTCAAAAAAAAAAAAAAGTGAAAAAATGGTAATGTTGTTTGTTTTCAAGAATATTTGAAAGGGGTCTTTTTAATGGATTTCTTTGATATGTTTAAATTTTGAACTATAGCAACCAGCAGATGGTGTAATGGTTACATGGTTGGACTCCCACAGAGTCAACCATGGTTTGAGTCTCAGACCCAGTGACTTGAAACCCAAGCCATGTGTTTGTATGTGTGTGTGTGTGTGTATGTGCGTGTGCATGCCCAAAATCCTGAGAGGAGAATGGAGGAGAAAGAATTGTGGCATGGCCATCCGCGCACGTGTGTGGGTGTATGGTGGGGTGATTTCTCGCTTTCTGTCTCTCAGTCTCTTCAGTGAGTAATGTGCCCTATAGCAAACACCTCTTCAGTTTTTCAATTCTAGAATTCTTTTTCAAAAATACTTTTTAAAGATCTTCACGGTTCTGCCCCTTTTATTTAATTGACTAATAAAATTTTATAAAATTATTTTATACGTCATCACATCCAAAGTCTTTGTCTACCTTCCAGGCCATAATAAACCTTTTCCATAGGCTTTCATACATCCTGTATGCATGTCTACCTACTGTTCATTTTGGCGAATTACATTGCTTACTTTTGGGAATACTTACCATACTAAGTAAATGTAATGCCAACACCTTACCTAATATCCAGAAAAGATACAGTACTTACAAAGATGATTTTGAATGAATAATAATGAATAATGAAAGCCATTAAATAACATCAGATATTTACCAAAATAACTCATTTTTTTAAAATCATGTTTGCCTAAGAAAAATGGCAAAGTATAGACACACATTCTATGTGAAAACTTTCCAACCCTTAATTCTAGGGCCTACCCATATGTTTTCTCAACTTTTTTCTCTGAGGCAGAGATCGGGAGACTATATATCTACCCTAAGATAAATAGATTATTTTTGTTGCTTCGGAAATGTCTAATTCAGAGATATACTTCTAAATCCAATCTAAACTTTAACTCAATGGAATACATTCGCGTTTTTGGAGTTCTACCACACAATAAGGCTTGCACACAAATAACTACTTCTGCAACTTTAAATTACTTTATATATTTATTGAAAAACTTGGCAGGGTTCACAGATAAATTTTCAATCTTCATTTTGTATATATCTGACAATGTCCCTAGACTACAGAATTTCAGCAGAAGATATTAGGTTTCCACATATCTTGGTTGGTAGCAATGTTTCTTAATCACTTCTAGTTTTTAAAACAGCAGTACTGGGTAATAATTCAGGTTCAGCTTTGGAAAGACTACGTAATGCTCTTCAATTTCCAACTCGTTTACAAACTAACCTGGACAGACAAGCTCAAAGTCAATGGTAAATAACTGCGACTTTACTTAATCATGTTTAATTATTTTGTTACAATAGAAGTGATCGTCTAATATGCTTATGTAACACCTGTTGTTCTGGTTTGTGCTCATGTCTGTGCTTTCAGTTTACGCTTGTGGAGCCCAAGGTATTCTTGTATTTTTGTTATTTTTTTAAAATTTTTGTACATTTAGTCACTATACATTGCTTGTAATTGAATAGCCCCAACATGGATACACTTCGCACCAGTCCTGTTGAGGATACAAAGCACATTATCATCGACAGATTACTCTTACTGTAGAGGAACTTTACCACAGTTTCCTGGCAACATTACATGTCTAAAAGCAGGCTGTGTACCAAGGCGTGTAGCTGATAGCAGACTAGCAAAACATCTTGGGGTATTCCTAGAACACGAGACCATGGCAAGAATGTAATTCCTCCTGCCTCAGCTTGTGGAATGGCTAGAATTGTAGGCTACAGTAGCTCATGCCTCACTTTTTAGCATGACCCACAAATCAAAGCTGGGCCTTTTCATGGCTTGGATTCTAACTTAGCGTCAAGTGATGTGTTGAGTATGCAAGTGGAAAAAAGACCCCTAAACTAGAGGTTTCTTTCTTCAATGAGTGGGAGAAACAGATAGAGAGGAGAAAAGATGAGAGAGAAAGAGATTCATACTCAGTGAAGTTTCATAATGTGATTTACTTGCAGCCTCAGCCAACCCTGAATCAGGGATGTACACATACGTGCATCTTCAAGAAGGTCCCCAGATGTAAATCTTGGACCTACCTATGGGGATCAGCCTCATGGAGAACTGCATCACCTTCCAATCCCCCATTAATTATTCCTTACCTGTTTTATTTTTTATTAATTTAAATTATTTCTATTCATTTTAAACATGTGTGATATATGTTTTTCTTATAATTATTAATACTATTATTATTATTATTCATTTCAAATTTGCAATTCTTTGTTCTTTTAGGTTTTTTTTTTGGGGGGGTGAGGTTTTTGCTATAGGGCACATGCGCTTGCCAGAAAGGCAGAGAGAGACAGAGAGACACAAAGTGAGAAATCATCCCCCCAGACCCCCCAGAAGGAATGGCCATACTGCAATCCCTTCTCCTCCATTCTCCTCTCAGGATCTTGAGCACACACGCAAATGTGCCCAGCGTGAGTTTAAGCCACCGGGTCCAGGACTTGAACCATGGTTGACTACATGGGAGTCCAGCGACATAGCCATTACACTAACTGCTGGTCCCTTATCAGTTGTTTAATATCATTTCCTTTTCCTGGGTAAAAGGTGTTCATTTATTTTTGATCTATTAATACCACCTTTATTGCCTTTGGTAGAAAGATTTGTTTTTATTTTTTTCCTCTTATATAAAATTTATTGAATTTAGCTTTATGGATAACACATAGTCAAATTTCATAATATATATGTACTTATTATATGTTTTCAAGTGTGAGACATCTCAACATATATTTATGAGCTATAAATAGAAAAATAGATTAATGTACAAATAAAACAAGACCATTTTATGCATTTCATTTATCAAGTTTTAATCCTTTATTCAAAGAGTGAAGATGACATATCTCTTAACTTTGTCATTGTGTATTTCTTCATCTTCTACTGCATTTATTAAATCAGATAATTTTTTCAATGACTTTTTACAGAAGTAAAAATCTAAACATCCAGAGTTAAATACAGATGTTTTGAAAGATGACTTTTTAGATAATTATTATGTAGGTACATAATTTTATTCATTCTTTCACTAATCATGATATGTACTAGGCTCATTGTTCACTTATATTCATATTATTGCTTTCTTTACTCAATATATATAAAAATATTTTGCAGATATCTTTATTTTTTAAGGAGATGGATTTCTCTCTATTTTCCAATTAAATTTTTACTAAAGTAGTAAAACACACAGGTTTTTAAAATCTCATTTTGAAGTCTTCTAATGGTTAATTCTAGTTTCCCGTTTGGTCACTTACACTCCCTATCCTAGTCTATAAAAGAAATTGCTTTAAATCTTAAGCTTTGTCATCAATTCTTTTATTCATACATATTAAAGAAGTGACACTCATGTCACTGTGTCTGGAGCATTCACATATATATTTAGATTTCTGCTATTAAAAATAAGTATTTTTCTCTTTTTAAAAATATTCATTTAATTTTATTATTATTATTATTATTGCTATTTCATTTTTGTTACAGGGCACATTTACTCACCAGAGGAAGAGGGGGGATTGAGAAAGCAAGTTACCAGGTCTAAGCCTCAAACTACAGTTGGCCATGTGAGAGTCCAGCGCCTAATCACCATGGCACCTTCTGGTCTAATATTTTTCTCTTTTAACCACCCCATATGGTTAGGGCTCCACCAACACACATGGGCAAAACATATAGAGACATACACATATTTCCCATCAGCTTCATCTTCTAATAATAGTAAAATATTCCATATTTTTTTATTATTGTATTAATATGATTTGTCATACATACCTGAAACTTGAAACTGAATATAATTGTATTCTCTTTTTTCACAACTTGTTTTGTTTTCTATTGAGTAATTACTTTGTGTTTATCTTGTTAATTATTCTGTATTAAAACCAACTAATCCCCCTTTAGATTCAAAAGTATACAACACATTTTTTTCTGTATTTAAATCCATCAGGTAACATAATATTTATTCCAATTTTCTTGGAGATATCTCAACAAATATAAAATGTTCCCCTGCTATAATTTAGGCTGACTGCTTTCTTGGCCAGCAGCCCAGTTGCTGTCCCAGGATTTCCCTTTAATATCTTTCAGAAACTTCTTTTTGAATTTTTCTTTCTGTTTTGAAACTTTTTTTTAATTTTTATCTGAATCCTGTGTTTTTTCTCTTTTCAGTTCATTCCTTATTCAAGAATAACACATTTTGTTGTAGTCTTTCTGAGAGGCCCTGCTGAGAGGTGTTTCATAGAAGACAAAGTGTTTTGTGATCTCCCATGCTCAGATATTTTACTGTTTCTGCACTCTTGAAGGATTTTCAGGCCGAAGATTAAATTCTAAGTGCTTTTATGAATAAAGTTTTATAAATACAGAACAATTTAAAATATGTGAGGCACTTCAAAGAGTTTAGGATAAGTGAAATTAATATCTGAGTTTAGTTAGATGAAAAAATTTAAAATCTATGCCTAATTTTTTCATAGTAAACATTTTCATGAACTTTTTTAAGACCCCCATTATATATGCTACCTTTTTTGAAAAAGATTAATTTAACATACTTAATAAGAATGTGGGGACCAGCAGTTGGTGTAATGGATATGTTGCTGGACTCCCATGTAGTCACCTGTGGTTCTAGTCCCGGATCCAGTGGCTTAAACTCACGCTGGGCGCATGTGTGTGCATGCCCAAGATCCCGAGAGGAGAATGTAGGAGAAGGGATTGCAGCGTGGCCATCACCCCTGGGAGATGATTTCTTACTTTCTGTCTTTCTGGT
Organism: Tupaia belangeri chinensis; assembly: GCF_000334495.1. Taxonomy (NCBI): domain Eukaryota; kingdom Metazoa; phylum Chordata; class Mammalia; order Scandentia; family Tupaiidae; genus Tupaia; species Tupaia belangeri. The sequence goes on along the minus strand of NW_006159546.1, from coordinate 3,981,006 downwards.
GAGCACACGCGCCCTAGAGCAAAAACCTCACCCCCCTTCAAAAAAAAAAAAAAGTGAAAAAATGGTAATGTTGTTTGTTTTCAAGAATATTTGAAAGGGGTCTTTTTAATGGATTTCTTTGATATGTTTAAATTTTGAACTATAGCAACCAGCAGATGGTGTAATGGTTACATGGTTGGACTCCCACAGAGTCAACCATGGTTTGAGTCTCAGACCCAGTGACTTGAAACCCAAGCCATGTGTTTGTATGTGTGTGTGTGTGTGTATGTGCGTGTGCATGCCCAAAATCCTGAGAGGAGAATGGAGGAGAAAGAATTGTGGCATGGCCATCCGCGCACGTGTGTGGGTGTATGGTGGGGTGATTTCTCGCTTTCTGTCTCTCAGTCTCTTCAGTGAGTAATGTGCCCTATAGCAAACACCTCTTCAGTTTTTCAATTCTAGAATTCTTTTTCAAAAATACTTTTTAAAGATCTTCACGGTTCTGCCCCTTTTATTTAATTGACTAATAAAATTTTATAAAATTATTTTATACGTCATCACATCCAAAGTCTTTGTCTACCTTCCAGGCCATAATAAACCTTTTCCATAGGCTTTCATACATCCTGTATGCATGTCTACCTACTGTTCATTTTGGCGAATTACATTGCTTACTTTTGGGAATACTTACCATACTAAGTAAATGTAATGCCAACACCTTACCTAATATCCAGAAAAGATACAGTACTTACAAAGATGATTTTGAATGAATAATAATGAATAATGAAAGCCATTAAATAACATCAGATATTTACCAAAATAACTCATTTTTTTAAAATCATGTTTGCCTAAGAAAAATGGCAAAGTATAGACACACATTCTATGTGAAAACTTTCCAACCCTTAATTCTAGGGCCTACCCATATGTTTTCTCAACTTTTTTCTCTGAGGCAGAGATCGGGAGACTATATATCTACCCTAAGATAAATAGATTATTTTTGTTGCTTCGGAAATGTCTAATTCAGAGATATACTTCTAAATCCAATCTAAACTTTAACTCAATGGAATACATTCGCGTTTTTGGAGTTCTACCACACAATAAGGCTTGCACACAAATAACTACTTCTGCAACTTTAAATTACTTTATATATTTATTGAAAAACTTGGCAGGGTTCACAGATAAATTTTCAATCTTCATTTTGTATATATCTGACAATGTCCCTAGACTACAGAATTTCAGCAGAAGATATTAGGTTTCCACATATCTTGGTTGGTAGCAATGTTTCTTAATCACTTCTAGTTTTTAAAACAGCAGTACTGGGTAATAATTCAGGTTCAGCTTTGGAAAGACTACGTAATGCTCTTCAATTTCCAACTCGTTTACAAACTAACCTGGACAGACAAGCTCAAAGTCAATGGTAAATAACTGCGACTTTACTTAATCATGTTTAATTATTTTGTTACAATAGAAGTGATCGTCTAATATGCTTATGTAACACCTGTTGTTCTGGTTTGTGCTCATGTCTGTGCTTTCAGTTTACGCTTGTGGAGCCCAAGGTATTCTTGTATTTTTGTTATTTTTTTAAAATTTTTGTACATTTAGTCACTATACATTGCTTGTAATTGAATAGCCCCAACATGGATACACTTCGCACCAGTCCTGTTGAGGATACAAAGCACATTATCATCGACAGATTACTCTTACTGTAGAGGAACTTTACCACAGTTTCCTGGCAACATTACATGTCTAAAAGCAGGCTGTGTACCAAGGCGTGTAGCTGATAGCAGACTAGCAAAACATCTTGGGGTATTCCTAGAACACGAGACCATGGCAAGAATGTAATGATTTGTTACAAGTAATTTCGACCACTTTCTAGCTAGCAAAGGTTTCTGCTTCCTCAGCATCACTCAAATGTTGATAAAGGGTGAAGCTTTCTGCCTTACCACAGTGCAGCTATGGAATATAAAACTACTTAATTATAAAATGACACTGTCTTCTCAACCACATAGTGTCCTACATCCATGTTGCCTTTTAATAGGATGCTATTTGTTTTAGCGTCATCCTGTGGGACAAACTGGCACCTTTGATTTCAGATACTTTCACATCCTTTTAAGTGTGTCTGTTGGGGCTGCTATAATGCAATAATGATGACTGGGTGATTTATAAAGACTAGAAATTCATTTCTTACAGTTCTGGAGGCTGGGAAGTCCAGGACCAGAGTACCAGCTGGTTGAGTTCTGGGGAAAGTCCCCTTCTGAGATGCAGACAGATTACTTTTTACTGTGTTAAGTAATTAATTAACTAATAAATTGCCTGAATGTAAAAAAAAAAAAAAATCCCCTCCCCAGTGGACTGTCAGGCTTACCTTGACACTTCATATCCTGAAGTTTATATTCATTTTTTTTCTTTAATTGCCTACCATATGAACTAGACACAGAGGTAATACCTTCATTGATTTACAGTAAAATTTATGTTAAACAAATGATATATGTGTATGTGTATAAGTAAAAACAGATTCATATGCATTAAGGAAGAAGAAAAATAAATGACTCATCTTAACAGAGATTCCTAGACACTAACTCTACACTGACACTGATTACAGGAGACCTACAACCCTACTGTGCTCCACCGTTCATATTACAGATTTTTGGAATAAAATGATGTATAGATTTTTGGTTCAGAACATTCTCACAGAGAGACCAAGGGATCCTTCAAACCCACTCTATGATTATCTCTCAGGAAATGCAAATTTTGAATAAACTTCCTCAAGAATTATTACTCATATAGGTTCCTTGACTCACAGACTAGAGCTATAATTGTAGGAAAGACCAATGCACCATTAGAATCATTGCTACATACAAAAATAGTAAGTCAGAAGCAATTCTATATTCCTTAGGAAATTGCAAAGATTAGTGCCATACATGCTTAAGTTGAAAGATGAAGAGTGGTGATTCCTACCAATCTCTGTTCGACTCACTTACTTAGTCTATGGAAAGCACACATATATCTTGGACAATGAAAATGGATTATGGTACATTTAATTGGTGGTGACTCTGATTGCAAGCGCTGTTCCAGATGCACTTTAGTTGTCAGAGAAAATCTATACATCCCTTGGCACCCAAAATATAAGCACTGAGCTAGCAACTGCATTTTCTTTAATCCTGTTAATAAAGATCATCAAACAGAGTCTTATTTTAGCTGACAGGACTAGATTCTGACTCTCTTGTCCTGCCTTAGGATTATATCAACTCTCTAGCCCTATGTCATATCTTAAATCACAGAGACCTTGATGGGCTTTCTGGTTTACTAGCCAATGAAAGAAGGCTTGGCGTCAGATCCAGGCTGCTGTAACAAGCCATTTGGGCTATGGGAGTTAGCAGATCTGATGTTGTTTGAGATGTCAGTTGCAGATAGAGATGCTTTGTGGTGGTGATGTCTTGTTTTGTTTTGTTTGTTCAGGTGCTTATGGATGAATCACAGGGCAAAACCTTAGTATTTTAGAGCTAAATTATGTTATCTTTTATAGATAACTATTCTTCTTTTGAAATATAGCCTTTTAGTAATAGTCTATTCCCTACCTATCTGGTAATAAACTATTACCAGACCTTATTAGAAAATGAATGCTTTACCACTGAGTGCCAAGTTACCATACAACCTCAGTTGCTTTTCATGAACTGAATATTACCAGTCTCCTCAATTCATAAAATAAAAGCTGTGTATGTGGGATTGGCCTCAAGCATGTCTTAATGGTACACATAACATGTATGAGGAAGTAACCCACATACTCATTGCCCAGACTCCTACTACACTCAATTATTTTTCTCAAATTACACATATGTGTTGACTAGGTAAAGAAAGTTCAGGCTTAGTTTCCTGGTAGTTCTGAACAATATGGTGGCACCATCCAAAGATGGAGAGTTTAAGCGTTATTGCGTCAATCCAGGATGGTCCTAAAAGATTGTTGACCAGAAGTCCTTCTTCTGGACCAGAAGCCCAGAAGAACTTCAAGCAGCACAATTGGTTACTTGTTTTGCTGGAAGGGGAGATGACCAGAGGCATGAATCCCCTCACGTTTATGAGTTGCAATTCCAACTATCTAACAAAGGATTTTGAAATTATGATTTGTTTCTAGTTATTAAAATTTAGTAGGGTCATTAAATTTATGTTATTTCCCTGACATTTGTTACTCAGTTATTTTCTGTATATTTTTCTGTTATGATTAAGAACTGACTATGTGAACTAGGAAGTTTGCAAGCTAGCCTTTTGAAGAATGCGAGTGAATGAATTGAAAGTCCTATTTTATAGTTAGATTTGGGATATAGTTAAAGAACCCCAAGAACTATCTTGGATTTTGACAACTAAAGAATGGAGATAGAAAAGAAGAAAGGGAGCAAGGAGGAGGAGAAATAGAAGAAGGAAGAGAAGGGGGAAGGGGAGAAAGTTGAAGGGAGCCATAGCATGACCAGTTTGTGTGATCTCAGTCCACTGGGGTAAGTAAGTGGAAATATTTCAGCCGTGTTTGCTTTCATTCCTCTGTTGAATCTCCCATCTCTATGAGTTTCCTCAGATTCTTCATATTTGTGACAGATTCTATAACATATTTTTCTCCTTTTGAGTTTTCAATTTTAATTCAACTTTTAGACTCTAATATCCTATAAGACCCCAAATTCTCCTCTTTCTCTATCATAAGCAAGTTCAAAATCTTAAACAGTCTCTCTTTCAACTCTTTCTTGTTATTTCTTCTCTCATTTTCTACCTTTTTAGAGAACTCCACAACAGCTCATGGCTTGGAAGTAAAAGTGGAAAAAAAAAAGAAAAAAGAAAAAAAAAAGGAGAAATTTTCTTGTAAACATACTCCAACTTTCATCTATAGAATGACTAGTTACAGCTTTCTTTTCCCTACCCATTGACTGACTCTATCTATCTACCTATCTATCTGATTAAAATTTTACACTTATAGGGTACCAGTAGATAGTGTGGTGGTTAAGGCACTGGACATTCCCACATGGCCAACGATGGTTTGAGTCCCACACCTGGTGGCTTGCTTTCTCACTTTCTCTCTCTCTCTCTTTTTCTCTCTGTCTCACGCTCTGGTCAAATTAAAAAAATAAATTAATAAGTAAATAAAATTAAATAATTTTTTAAAAAAATTTATACTTATGCAGTCTTAGCAAGAGTAACATTTTATGATTCTTCTTGGTATTACATTTTTAAAATTTTATTAGTATTACATACTTTATATTTTGGGGATTGTTATATGGTGGAACTTGCAGAATGGTATAAATATGTAGTGTCTTAGTTATTTGATAAACTGTTTAATAATCTTGATTGTGATTATTCTTTTTTATTGCATTGGTCTACGATTTGTATTGTGGATAAAAAAATCTATTGATATGACTACAGTGACTTTAAATATAATTTAGACAAGAGAACTAAGGTGATTTTTTTCCACAATTGTAAACTGATACTAGACTTTCTTTCCTATTTCCTCCATAAATTTAAAAAAATGTGAATAAATCCAGTAGATAAAATTATTATATTTACCAGTCACACTTATAAAATGCATAGATAAAGACCTTAGGTGTTTAATGTAATATATATAAGAAATGCAATAAAAATGAATAAGATTTCCTCTAGCACTTTATATGACAGAAACCCTAAAGCCAAAGACAATCCTAAAGCCAAATTATCATGATGTCAGTGAGAGAGGGAGAAAATTAATTTAACTGAAGATTATTGTTAGGAAGATCTCTAGGGTTGAAAACTGCAAAATCTGAAATGAAACCAAAGTAAATGTAGTCAGCGACTTAAAACCCTTTCCTGCTTTCTCTTTTTCTCTTCCAACCATCTTGCCATTTTTTTTTCCCTAATACACAACTTTTTTTCTTTTGGAGAGGTTTTTGCTATAGGGCACATGTGCTCAGCAGACAGAGAAAGACAGAAAGCGAGAAATCACCCCCCCCCCAGGGGGGAAGGCCATGCCACATCCCTTCTCCTCTGTTCTCCTCTCTAGATCTTGGGCATGCATGCACACGCGCCCGGCATGAGTTTTAAGCCACTGGGTCCAGGACTTGAACCGCGGTCGGCTGTGTGGGAGTCCAGCAACATAGCCATTACGCTAACTGCTGGTCCCGCCTAATACATAACTTTATGGGTTCCTTTTTTATATGTGAGTATAAAATCCCTTCTGCATCCTTTCTGGAATTAGATATCCTCCAAGGAGAAAGCCCTTTGTACTCAGAAGTAAACAAATTACAGTCTATGTTTGAAAAGCAATGAACAAAGTATGCAGTTCTAAACCACACATAATTACAATACCCAGTGATATACAGTTTCAACAACAAACAACAAATATGGCATGATTCCAGCATAATTAATAGGGATTTGCATTAATCACTAACATTTCTAGAAACTAAAATGATAAATTTTGACATCTCTGGAAAGAGATGATTCTAACGGTTAAGTTTTTTTTTTATGTTTTACATTTAATTATTGTATATTTTTACAGCATACAAAATGAACTTTCCCAGCAAAAATACACTGCATATTAGTCCAGTCAATGGTTTTTGCTTTCTTGTTCTTTACCTGTAACTATATTTCTGTCTACTGCAGAGAGACTTCCTCCTAAGAGAATAACCAGTACTTACATTTTCAAAGACCTAGAGCCAGAATAAAAAGGAATTATGAAATTATTATCACAAGCTTCATTACAGGAAAATGGGAAGAAAGAACACAAATAAGTCCTGAGAGAATTTCTGTCCTTTAACTATTTTCCATGCTGTGATTATATAAGGTTATCAAAAGGCTGATCGCTTTAGTTCCCTTGACTTTTCCAACGTAGAAAAGGACAGTTTCTAAAAGTGGCTAAGATTGATAACTTACGATCCCTGGAAAGAAAAATCCCTATGAGCTAAATAGACCACCCTACTGCATCTGCCATTTGACTTTACTACATCTGTTAAAATAATGTGTTGGATAAAAGAATGCACAAGATGATCAAGAAGAGTCCTCTTCCAACACCATAGATTAGTGCTTATTTCTTAGCTGCAAACAAGGGGCAATTTCACTGAAAATGTTCCTTTATTCGATTCTGAAAAGGTCATTGATATTTATATTCCAAAAGGAGTCACAAAGTAATATGAAAATGCATAGCGATTTTGAGTTGTATGGCGGGTTTTAAATATTCCTGCCGAGCATAACAACACAGCTGACAGAGCACCCTTAACCCCCTGCTAGGCACAGCCACATTTATTATATGCCACATGAAGGATAAAATAGCAAACTTGACATTGAATTGTCAGAAAAAGAAATCGGCTCTTCTCTCTCTTACTGCTGCATAATTTTAGCCCACGTTTCTCTGTACATATGCGGTTGGCTCCTTCTGACAGAACCATGTCATTATTTTAGAAAATAATTAAAAGACTGAATAAAATAAAAACAGAAAACTTTACATTCAGGGCTTAGAGACAAATAGAGTAAGGGTGGCATAAGATTTGTGCAAATGTTAAAATCTACCAGGAATGTTTATGCTGCTATTACATGTGTGGTTTCTGAAGACATATGTTAGCCTCATTTAATTTTCACCCCCCTACCCGGATGTCACTAGTTGCAGCCGCCATGATATTAAACATGTATTTTTGTAATAACCTCCTAATGGGGCTCTCTGACGACACTCTCCTTTTAATCTCCTCTTAATAGAACAGCAAGAATAAACTAGTGAAAATGTGCATGAGATTATAGAAGTTATGCTCAAAGCTCTCTAGTTATGATGGATTTCACTCATTAAATGGCAAACACTATGCACTGGTTTAGAAAATGCTACATGACTTGGATTCTTTCTGAGTTCAACTCATAGCACTTCCTTATAACCAACTTTACTGCAAATACACTAGGTTTCTTAAAGCTTCTGGAACGTCCCAGACTGACTTCTGCTTTAGAGATTTTGCTCTTACTGTTCCCCCTGCGCACCATGTTCTCCCAAGTATGTTCACGTTTTGCTCTCTCTTGCGGCTGTGTTCCTTCGGGTCTTTACTCAAACATTATCGTTGCGAGGCATTTCCTATCAAACATATTGAAATGTCCAACTATCTAAAACAGATTCCGTGTCTCCTGTCCCCATTTCTTGTCTGATATTTTCCATAGCACTTGAGACTTTCTAACATTATATATAGAGAAATGGATGAATAGCATGATGGTTAATTTTATGTGTCAACTTGACTGGGCCACGGACAGCCCAGATATTGGTTTAGTCATTATTCCAGGCATTTCTGTGAGGGTGTGTTTGGATGAAATGAATATTTAAATCGGTAGACCTAATGAAGCATATCACCCTTCCCAAAGTGGGGTGACCCTCATTCAATTAGATAAATTAAACAAAAGGCTGGCCCTCTCCCACCTGAGAGGGGAGGGGGATTTAAAATGAAATATCAGTTGTTCTTGCATTTCGAGTTTGCCATGCTTGGGACTAGAACTACACCGTCAGCTCTCCTGAGTCTCCATGTGCCAATCAACCAGATATCTTGGAACGTGTCAGCTTCGTATCATTTCACTGAATTCCACCAAACCAGACTGTAGGAAGTGAAGGAGTGAGATTATGTTTGTGATGTGATCGTAGAAAATTCTCCGTACACTCACTTCAGTAATTCTGCTTCTCTCTTGTTCCTAATCTCCCTTATAAAATGGCTTATGTAATTAATTGCCTAAAGCTGGGTTTCTGAAGCAGCTGAAAATAAATAAAATGTCATAAATGATTGTAATGGCTAACACAGTCATGGCCAAAGGCAAGGCAAGGAAATACCACTGTTTCTGTTTTGATGAAGTAAATAGTCAATATTTCAGACTTGAATTAATCATCAGCAGCTCATTGACATAATGCATTAAGAGTGTATCTAATTGTGGGGCTGCTGCAAATCATTTCATCATTATTATTTTTAAAGATTTCATTCTCGACTCAACAACTGTCGTTTGTAGCACTTAGAGAGGAAGACCTATTTTTATCACTTTGTGCATAGTACTTATTTTCTTAATGCACCAACGAGGTAAAATGTTCTTATTTCCTGAGCATGATTCATTTTTTACCATTTCCGTACCTTTGTTCATATTGTCTCTTCCACAAGAAAAAAATAAATACTTTTCAGCATTTCTACTAAAATAATCTCTGGATAATATGTGGCAATATCAAAACTATGTCCTCAATATTTCCTAATCTTCTCAATAAGACTGAATTCTTTCATTCTTTAATAACCTAAATAGTTTATACCATTCTTGAGAATGATTATAATACAGATATGGGAAATAGATAATTAAGACTTCAAGTTCTGAAGAATAGAATCTGCATTTTAAAACTTCAGTAGCATGTATGCCCCATCCAATTTATAATTTCACATTATTTTCAGTAAATTCCGCCAAACCAGACTGTAGGGATTTTTAAGGAAGACAGATTATGTGTGGAATTGTGAAAAATTCTCAATATATTCACTTCAGTAATTTTGATTATCTTTGTCACTAATGGCCCTCAAAAAATGGCTTATGTAATTAAGGTATCTGTTGGATTGAGGCAATGATAAATAGCATTACCTCAAGATAGGATGAAAGTTTTCCCAAGTAACTTAAAAGAAAAATTTCTTTTTCTATCTTGATGGCTGTTTTAAAATGAGTCTATCAGGGGATTCATAAAGAAAATTTATGTTTTTCAATACATTAATACCAAACAAGAATGTGTGAAGGACTTTGTTAAGATTTGTAATGTGTGCCCTTTTCTTACTATTTTTATTTTTAATAAAGCCATTTTTCTAATATTATATACACCACTGCAATAAAATGAGAGGCATTTCTGCCTCTTTTGTCAGATGATAAGGTAGTCGAGGCTGAGTGTGCTA
>NW_006159546.1:3957452-3971130 GCF_000334495.1 Tupaia belangeri chinensis | reverse complement strand
GAACACCAGACTTTTGCCAGAGCACACGGCAAATAGCCACTTCCTGGAGTTGAAAACCATGGCAAAGTGGGTGAAAGTATTGATTTGGAACCAGAAAGAAAGATGTGTCATTGAGTGCTGGCTCCTTCACTTTTTATTTGTGCTATTTTTGCTCAGATACTACTTTCTCAGTTATTTCATTCATTCCCCTGTTTGATTTATTAGTGATTTCGTTAAGATATTAATTTTTAATATCTTTATATATAAAGTGAAGACAACACAATCAACCAATGCAGAAGGTTGTTTTGAGAGTTCGAGTGTTTAGCGCGATTTTGACACACAGCAAGTGCTCCAGGGCTCTGAGGTGTTAATGTAGTGCAGAGGATAGAAATCAAGGAATCTGGGATAAATGATCCAGATTCCAGTACCAGCCCTCCTCAAGTCAACTGGTGACATGGGATAATCATTTCTTTTATAATTTCTTTTATTTTTTATTCATTCATTCCTTTACTTATATTTTTAACTTGACCAGAGAGAGACAGAGGGTGAGAGTGAGAGAGAGAGGAAGTGAAAAAGAAAGCAAGTCACCAGATTCAGGACTCAAACCCTGGTCAGCCATGTGGGTGGGAGTAGCCAGCGCCTTAACCACCACGCCACCTGCTGCTCCCATCATGGGACAATCTTAACTTTGGGACTCACACTTTTTTGTAGACAGTAGGATTATAATACTTTATATCTTACAGTTGTCCTGAGAATTAATTGAATTATGTTAGGAGACAAAGTAGATCTTGACTTATACGGTCAGCACACTCTATGTTTATCATTATTCTTTATTAAAAATTTGGAATTTGGGGACCAGTAGTTAGTATAATGGCTGTGTCGCTGGACTCTCACGTAGTCGACCACAGTTCGAGTCCCGGACCCGGTGACTTAGACTCATGCCAGGTGCATGTGCATGCCTGCCCAGGATCCTGAGAGGAGAGTGGCGGAGAGGGGAATGGAGCATGGCCATAGGGGATTGCAGCATGGCCATCCCCCCTGGCGGGTGATTTCTCATTTCTGTCTCTCTGTCTCTCTGTCTGGCGAGCGCACGCGCCCTATAGCAAAAACCTCTCAAAAAAATTTGGAATTTGGGTTTTTATCTTTATGTGTATGTTCCAGTCTATGTCAATAGATTTGCTTCATTTTTACATGTATTTTTCCTCTTTGCCAACATTCTGAAATGAAATACTTCTCCCGCCACCTTGATTCAGTTTCTGATCATTTTGAATGGACTGTTCCAATGGTCTTCCAACTAGCTTGCTCATCTCCAATTTTCTTCTGCTCTAACCCATCATGTACCTTTCTGTTAGTAGTCTCGTCCCTCATTGCACCAATTCCATGCTTAAAATGCCTCAGTAACTTTCTCTGACATAAGTAGGTTTCTTCAGCATAGGGGACACATTATTCTTTCCTCCTCCATTTCCCATTCTAACGTTCTAATTAATTTTCTCCCCTGTCACCTCTTACCTATTAATGTTACTCCTTCAAACTTTCTTACAGGTTGTTTCTTCTGTGTGGAGTTCTTTTAAAAAAAAAATGAAATCCATTCATTGTGTTTTCCTACTATGCATCTCTCATAATGTTCCGAAGGCTCCTTATACAGTTGATCTTTTAAAGGTACCCAACACTTTTGGAAATGCTATTCAAATTACAGTACCATGTTTACTTATAGAAGGGCTCCCTGGTAGCAACAGAGCATTATGATAATTACCTGCCTATGCCTTTAATTAGTCAAACAAAACACAACTGGCTTTGAGGTGAATAACTATATTGAAATCAGTCTCCTACTGGATTGGTTTTGTGACCTTGGATAAATTATTTTTTCTAAGCCTCAGTTACCACGTGCCTCAGAAGTAAAATGGGCATAATAATAATAATACCCTCAAGGAACTGTGGGAAACAAGAAAGATATTGCACCATTGAAACATCACTCAGCTGCACTAGTAGAAAATAACAGTATGCAGATTAAAGGAGTGTTAGTGAATGCATGAGTTATTATAATGGCATTGACCTGATGGAGTAAAGCACCAGCCCCTAAAGAAATTGCCATGGTGACTGAGAAAACGGCATCTGGAATTTGCTCTGGCCTCTAGGGCCTCTCCTCTGTGTCACTCAGGGTTCAATCAGAGAAGTACCTTATGATCATTAGGGTATAATGTATCAGGGATTAGAAATTTGGTTTGTAAAATTATTGGAGAGGGTTAAGCAGTCTTTGTAAAGTTATTGCCTTCGTGTCTTATGCTAGAGCTTTAATCCCACAGGGCAGGCAGTGAGGAAGGTTAGGTGCATTTATCAGCAGACTGGAACACCCACACACCAACTGGAAACCCAGGAGGAAAGACTGAAACCCCTAGTTTTCCTTCTTGCCTGTGGTATTGGTGTATACATATGCTATAGAAGCTAAGACACACACACATGCATACACACATTTGGTCCAGGAGTAAGAGAAACTTTAGGAGGCTAGCAAAAAGTTGAGCAGTGGCAACCCCAGTGCTATTTTAACCTAAGGACTGTCAGCAGGTCAGCGGCAACGTGTATGAACTCCAGAAATGCTACTGCTTCTTTTCTGTTTCCAGATATGCAAAGAATTTTCTGTGTGGTGCCCCAACTGGTAACATAAAAGAAAGAAAATTATTATCCAAAGTTGAACAGAAACAGGGTAAGCATTCAAAATTGATAAAATAAATGCAAAAGCCAGAAAGCTAGCCACTGATCTAAGAAGTTTTAGACAATCAAAAATATATTCAGTGGGGGTCAGCTGGCAGCATGGGGGTTAAGGCACTGGATTCCCACATGGCCAACAGAGGTCTGAGTCCTGGACCTGTCAGCTTGCTTTCTCACTTTCCCCTTCTCTCTCTCTCTCTGGTAAGTACATGCACCCTATGACAAATTAAAATGATAATAATATCAATTATAATAAAAAAATGAAATAAATGTTCTTTTTAAAATGTATTCACTTAAAATCATCTATTCACTAGTGGGCTTCCTTTCATTAAAAAATAAATAATAATAAATAAATAAATAAAACCACTTATCAAAATGCAGACACGATTGTGGCATTGCCACACACTCAGCTATCCAACTCCAACCATGTTTCATTTTTATGGTTCCTCATGTTCTGGCCTTGCTCATTATACAACGTGAATCTTAGTCTATTGGGATAATATATATATTTTTTTTTTGGGGGGGGAAGTTTTTGCTATAGGGCACATGTGCTTGCCAGAAAGACAGAGAGTCAGAAAGTAAGAAATCATGCCCCAGTGGGGATAGCCACGCCGCAATCCCTTCTCCTCCATTCTTCTCTTGGGATCTTGGGCACGCACATATATGCGCCCAGCGTGAGTTTAAGCCACCAGGTCTGGGACTTGAACCGCAGTCAGCTACATGGGAATTCATCCACATAGCCATTACACCAACTGCTGGTCCCAGGGATAAAATATTAAGAGTAAAATAGAGAATAATATTTTTGTTGTTGTTTTTGTTCCTTAAATCTCCTGGATCCTACGGTTAAGTGAAGACAATAAGCAGTATCCATCAAATGCTGTTCTCTAAATTCCTGCAAAAAAACCTGGCATTTCATTTAATGAAAAACTTCTTCATAAACATCCTCTTCTCATGAAAGCAGGCATTTGAGACATCAGTGTACGCGTAGGTCCATTATAAAACGTAAGCTCTTCCATTAGATGAAAGACCCAAAATGATTATGAAAAATGTTCCTTTTCTCCCAAAGTATTCTAAATCAAACACTCTGTAGTACAATATGTTTTAGGTTAATTAGTTTAATCCAGTTTTAATTAAGTTGATGTTTCCATGCCAACAAATGGTTTTTAAATTGTTGAAATTTTGATGTTTCAGAATATGACTAAAATTAATTACCTAAGAGCTTTTGACTCAATTTTTTGGAACCATGTAGTGTAATTTTAGCATCACTATATGGCAGTCATTTTAATACTGGCCACAAATCAGGAGAAAGAGCTTAGAAAAAGGAATTGCACTATACTATAAGATTTTCATTTGTATTTCAAATTTTGTTCATGAAATTTTTATGATATACATCTACTATTTGGATCATATACGTTTTACCAAAAAATCATTAGATGCATAGAGACATGAACATAAAGTAGCCTCAGATGAGCCTCCTCTTCAAATGTATAAAGTCTATTTTCTGGTCATGTATTTTTCTGTGTCTGTACATTCAAATGGAAGATTAAGAACACCAAAACAACCTAGGGAGCTTTGGCCTGACTTATAAACTCTAATTCACTCACATAGATCTTTAGAAAAGAAGAAAAAGTTTCAATATGAGGCAAGAATGAGTATGACTCATACAGAGAGTGATCTGCCAGTCACTTTTCTGTGCTTAAAAAGAATTATTTGTATGTTTGTGTTGCCTTTTCTTGGAATAGCCTTGTTTTTGTTTGTTTGTTTGTTTTCTGTTTGTTTTTGTCAGGGCCATGTAGGCAAACCAACTTAGCTACTCAAACAAATAATTTATTGGAGAGAACTCATTTTAGGTTAAAGAGAACCTTGAGTAACTCAGAGAGAGTAGTTGCAGAAAACAGCTCTCAACCCTAGGAATTGAGAAGAAAGGGATGAAATTGGGATGAAGAGAATGTGGAAGCTCAGGAGGAAGGAACCACACACAGGAGGGAGTCCAATGCAGGTGAGAGGGCCTGGTGGGGTGTCTCTGAGGGAGGGCCTCGTTGGCAGTTCTGCAAGTGCAGAAGGATATAGGAGGCTGAAGTCACCTGAGGACGCTTTGGCAAATTACTCTGCTGTGAGAAAGTGTATCTGGCTCTAGGATATCATGCCAGGAACGCAGTATGAAACAAGAAGAAAAGATGTGTTCTCTCCTTTGCCTCCTTTTCGTTCTCTTCTATGCTTTCTTCTACACCTGGAAGAGTCATGATTTGCATAGCATCGGCCACAACATCATAGATGACACCTGTCATTAAAGGGTGGGAGCTCTTGGAAAGTGGGCAATAGCTCATTCTTATAATTTAGTTTTCTATGGCTGCTCTGTTGGCGTCTCGCCCTAAGTGCTCTGTATTCTTCCTGGAGCTTTCCAGAGCTTGACAGCTCTCATCAGTCCTCTATTTTTCAACTTTCTGTCAAAGTCTCTGGTTTTTCTCATCGAGTCAGGGTCTAGGGGGGTCACTTCTCCATTTCACCAGCTGTTTCTATGCATTATGGTATTTGAGGGTTGGTTTGTTGTTGTGGTGGATTTTTTTTTTTTTCAATCTTAGAACCTCTCCTGACCTAAAATTCTCAAACAATACAAGATGAATCCATTAACCTTACACTTTTCCAGTTTAAATGATAACATGGGGGGAAAGGAAAAAAAATTAGATGTATACTTACTAGAAGGAAATAAGGAACAAAACAGATATTAAGTGCAAACCGTGGCTGAGGCATGAGGTTAGGCTGCCTCTCTGATTTGAGTGGACGACAGTGACGAAGCACTTACGTTTTCTTCACTTGTAAAATGGGGATAATAACCATACACTGTTTTGCTTGTAGGATTGCTATGAGGGCTAAGTAGAATCAAAGCATTAAAAAGTCCTGAAAACATTAGGAACCCAATAGAAATGATCATTCTTCATGGTTTGGAGAATGGTTTGGGAGAATTCTGCAAAAGCCTACTAGTACTTGGCCTGAACCCATCAACTCAGAGTTACGTGAGAAAAAGCAGCTCATTGGCAACGATGCCTGAAATTTAGTCTATCTGCTGCTCTGATGTCCTGTTTAGGACTCACATTTGAGAATACAATGATTTTATTTGTTTGTTTGGTTGTTGGGTAATAATCTTAATGTGTGACCTGTTTCTTCAATACTAAGATAACGTGTTCACATTGTGTATCAGTGTAAATCCTAATGAGGTTGTCTTGGAAGTGTTATCTAGGAAATCCTGAGGGAAATTGTTGTACACATTATAAGAATCTACATTATCTCAGATTTCTCCAAGCATACCATAAGAATTGAGCAATCGTTCACCCAGCCCTTGTTACCTGATACAATAATAAACATTCAACTAGAATCTTATTTTGTAATATTGATTAGTTTTTTTTTTTTTTGAGAGGTTTTTTGCTATAGGGCACGTGCGCTCGCCAGACAGAGAGAGAGAGACAGAAAGCGAGAAATCACCCCCCAGGGGGATGGCCACGCCACAATCCCTTCTCCTCCATTCCCCTCTCAGGATCTTGGGCACACATGCACACGCGCCTGGTGTGACTTTTAAGTCACCGGGTCCAGGACGCGAACTGTGGTCGACTACGTGGGAGTCCAGCAACATAGCCATTACATTAACTGCTGGTCCCTTGATTAGTTTTTTTTAAAGAAAACTAATAAGTAGGTATTAAGGGGTGAGGGATTAATAGAAGGGGAGAAATAAAACCATTAACACCATGTGGCTTAGTCATAAAATCTTTCTTTGGTATTTTTTAATAAAACAATTTAGATGACAACTCCAAGCATAAGAGATTTTGGGACTATTTCTCAGTAATACTAATGAAGAATTTACTAGTTCCTTGGGAAGAAAGGGAAACATCACCATCATTTTATGTGTTATGTGCTTGCCCCTAAGTTCTGTACCATGTGAGTAAGGTTGTATGTACAAGTCTGATAGCTATAACTGAATGTTTAGGATGAAGGCAAAATCTGAAACCCTTGACTTTGGTGAAAACAAAACAAAGTGAAAAAAACAACTTTGTCTCTATATTGCGATTTTTGAATCCTAAAATGGAGAAAGTCACACAAGGGCACTTGGCTTAGGTCACTAGTAGAGCATGCTCAGAAGAAAAGATAAGATTAATGTGCTTACTTAAGAGAAGCCTCTCATCGGCCACAGGCTTGAATATTAATGAGCTTTCTGCTTTGCTCTCTACATGGGAATACATTTGCTTCAATAGTTCATCCCACCAGAGATGTAACTTGCCACCTGATTGGTGAGACTCTAAAGAGCTAAGTCAGGGCCATTGCTCTCAATGGAAGCGTTACTTGAAAAGAGACCACAAAATAGGACACTGAATATTTGAGAGGAGCTTATGTATAACCACTTCAGGAATAAGCTGACACATGCCTGAAATAAAATTGAGAGTCAAAAATAGAGTCAGATCAGCATTATGTTAAGTCAAATCACTGCAGTGAAATGAGAAGAAATAACAATGTGCTTGGAACGAGATGACTTTAGGGAATCGTGGTTTTAGTGAATTGCTCCAGATCACAAAGGCATTTTAATATGAATTATCCAATTTAAATAAAATATGAAAGCATGCAGAAGTAGAAAAATAATACCTCATACATGAAGTATCACGAATTTGACTATTTTTGATTGTGTCAAAAATAAAATTATATCTGAATTTAATTGTTGACCTACATATTACCATGTCAAAAAAGCCAACTGACTACAAAATGTACTTACAGTATCACTTGTACAAGATTTTATTGAGGAAAACTTTAATCTGTTTCTCTAAGCCTTCATAAAACAGACAAAAAAGAAATATCAGAAATAGTCATGAATTAGAATGGAGGAGAATAACTTAGATAATTAAAGCATAATTGTAAAAATGACCTTAGAAACTATTTTTTTTTCAGCTCTGATTTAAACCAGTCTTTGGAAAGATATATTCCAAAGAATATTAATCTTAAAAGATGCTGCAAGTGAGCACACAGACTCAAACTTATAGGATTTCTATTTTCTCTTCTCTTAATGACTTACAAACATACACTAACTTTAGTCTCTACAAATATTTGGATTAAAGAAAGGTGTGTAACTGTGTCTCTGTGTGTGGTCATGTGTGTACTATGTCTGTATGTGAGGTTTTTGTTGGAGAATGTCTGCCCTCACCAGAGACACAGAGACGGAAAGTGAGAAATCAACCCCAAGGGGGAATGGCCATACCACAATTCTTTCTCCTTCTGTTCTCCCAAGGGCAAGCACACACACACACACACACACACACACCCTTGGTGTGAGTTTCAGATCACTGGATCTGGGACTCAAACTGCAGTCAACCATGTGGGAGTCCAGTGACATAACCATTACACCATCTGCTGGTCCCATGGGAGTTGTTTTTAGACAAGGTCTTACTGTGTCTCGATTCTTCTCCCTCAGCCTCTGGAATAGCTGGAGTCACCTTGTGTGCCACCACACCCAGCCTTTTAGGTGGGCCAGCAATGACCCGTGTTACCATGTGGCCTCAGCCTACTGAGTTGTCATGTTCTGCTTATACTGCTGAGACTGAGTCGAAACGTACAACTTTTATCAAATCAGCATCTGAACTTTCGATGAAAACACTTTTAACATATATTAATATATCTTTCGTTATTAGTATGTCATAGTATTTCCATTAGGAAAAACTAGTCCAACTCCTTAGAAGGCAGTTCTCTTGACCCTCTGGAAAACCCTCCCAGGTAGAGCTCTCACTTGATCTCCTGGTAGCTCATTTCCTTAATTTACATCTACTTCTGTCACTTTAAATCAGCTCCTTTGGAGGTTAGTCTTCCACAGGCTGAGAAATATTCTAGTTACTTCTCACAACTGGGATCTCTCCATAGTCATAACTTCATATGTCTTCATTATCAGAAACATGGTAATGACAGTGTTCATGGAAGTCATCTCACAAACTTTTGATTACTTTTCATGGAAATTTTTATTAAGATCATGGTAGATTCTCACACAGTCCTATAGAATAATCCTACATACCTTATATGCTTTACAAAACATTCGTATAAAGCCACAGCCAGAGAGTCTGTCTCCTCACTTGTTACTTATATTCGTGTGTGTGCATTTAGTTCTAGGCCACTTTATTAAATGTGTAAGTTCATGCATCTTCCACGATAGACAAGATACTGAACAGTTCTGTTATCACAGGATTCTTCCCTGTGTCCTTTCATGATCACATCTGCCTCTCCTAGCCCTTCGTATAATCCCTTGGAAACTCAACCAAGATGTATGTAGAACATGGTTTATTCTTTTTATTTCTGAGTAGTATTCCATGCTGTATTGGTCTAGGTTGCACTTGCTAGAGAGAGACAGTGAGAGGGAAAGTGAGAAATCAACCATTGGAGTGATGGCCATGCTGCAATCCCTTCACCACCAATCTCCTGAGGTTTTGGGCATGCATACACATGTGGCCAGCATGATTTTCAAGCCCCCAAGTACAGAACTCAAACCATTGTGGGCCATATGGGAGTCTGAAGCCTTAACTACTACACCACCTGTTTGCCCCTGAACGATAGTATTTTTATCATTTATCTTTTGAAAGATATCTTGACTCATTTTTAATTTGGACAATTACAAATTCCATGAGCTATTATGCACAGATAACGGTATAGAGGTAAATTTTAATTTAGCCTGAATAAATGTTCAAGAATGCAGATTCTGGATATGATAATTGCTCCTTCCTTCCTTCCTCCTTTCCTCCATTTTAATTTTTGCTCTTTAATAAACTGCCAACAGTTTTTCAGAGTTTTTGCAGATTTTCTAGAATGTACCTTTATACATACTCGCTAGCACCATGTGATCTGGTTTCTCTAGATCCTTGCCAGAATTTCGTAGTTTGGATATATTTTGTTGATGGTGGTGGTTTTTTTTTTTTCTTTTTTCTTTCTTCTTTTATTCTGATAGTATATAGTTCCATTGTCTCTAATTTGCAATTTCTTAATAGCTCATGATGTTGAACATCCTTTTATGTGCTGTTTTGATATCTGTATATTATTATCGTCAGTAAATTGTCTACTTACATCTTCCAACTACTTTTGGTTTGGATTATTTGCCATATTTACTGTTGAGTTTTAAAGATTCTCTGTATATTCCTGATATACTCTTATTATAGGTAATTGTTTTGGCTGTTGAGTTTTAAAGATTCTCTGTATATTCCGGATATACTCTTATTATAGGTAAATGTTTCTTAAATATTATATCCTCATCTGTACTTTGTCTTTTCATTCTGTCGCTTGTCTTTTCATTCTCTTTGTATGGGCTTTTACATAGAAAAATTTAATTTGAAAAGACCCAACTCATACATATTTATTTTTCTATGGATCATATTTTGGGTGCCAAGACTAATAATTCTTTACTTAGATCTAGATTCTAAAGATTGTCTCCTCTGTTTTTCCCTAAAGTTTTATAGCTTTGCTTTTTATACTTCAGACCGTGATTGATTTTGAGTTGGTTTTTACAGAAAGTTTAATGTTTCAGTGTGTGTTAATTTTTTATCTATAAGTGTTCTTGTACTCCAGCACATGTGATGAAAATCCTGTTCCTTATTTGAATTGCTTTTGCATCTGATTCAAAAATAAGCTGGGCATATTCCTGTGCCTCTTTTTCCAAGCTTTGTATTTTGTGTCATTGAGCTATGTGCCATTTTTCCCTTTACTAGTGTCAGCTTTGGTAAGCAATAAGACTGGGGCAGAACATTTCCTCTCATTTAATTCTTCTTTGTCAAGAAACTGTACATTTTAGAATAAGGGCCAGCAGATGGTGTAATGGTCATGTCCATGAACTCCCACATTGTCGACCACAGTTGGAATCACGGTCCTGGGAGCTTGGAAATCATGCCAGGTGCACATTTGTGTGTGCCCAAGATCCCAGAAGGAGAATGGAGAAGAAGGGATTGCAGCATGGCCATCTCCCAGGGGAATTATTTCTCTCTTTTCTCTCACTGTCTGTCTTTCTGTCTCCAGCAAATGCGCACATCTATGGAAAATAAAAAGCATAAAAAATAGAATACACTTTTCTGTGTCTACAAAAGAATCTGTCTGGGATATTGGGAGAATTACCCTAAATTTCATAAAGATCAAAGAGGACAGAATTGATATCTTTAAATAACAAACAAGCAAAAACATTTGGCTGTCTCGCTCATGACTGTACTATGTCTGTCCATCTTCCTCGGTTTCCTTTGATTTTATTTATTAGCATTTTCAAATGATCAGTGCAGATCTTTTATTTATTTATTTATTTTGAGAGGTTTATCTGTAGGGCACGTGTGTTCTCCAGAAAGACAGAGAGACAGAAAGCAAGAAATCATCCCCCAGTGGTATGGCCACGCCGCAATCCCTTCTCCATTCTCCTCTCGGGATCTTAGGCACACACACGTGCCTGGCATGAGTTTAAACCACCAGGTCCAGGACTCAAACCGCAGTCAACTACATGGGAGTTCAGCGACATAGCCATTATGCTAACAGCTGATCCCTTTATTATTTTCTTTATTCTTCGTAATTTGCATTTACTTTCATCTTTTTTTTTTTTCCTTTTGAGTGTAATATTAGATTATTAGGTTGAGTCATTTCTAATTTGTTTTTTGGCATAATTTTTTTTATTACTCTGGACTTATTTAACTTCATCTCACAATTGTTGACATGTTATGTTTTCAATTTCACTTCAATTCTCTGTATTTTTTATTTCCTTTGAGACTTCTTTACTTGGTGTGTTTAATTTTCACATATTTAGAAATTTTCTTATTCTCTTTTTGTTGCTTTTATTTTAATCCAAATATAGTTAAAGGACACATTCTGTATAACTTCAATTATCTTAAATTTGTTGAAGTTTATTTTATGTCCCACATATTCCACATGAATGGAATGTTCCATGAGAATTTAGAAACAAAACAAAGCAAAACAAAACTGTGTTGTGCTATCTTTCATAGAGCCGTATACATCAATTAAATCTAATTCATTAATTCTTCTTTGCTTATTTTCTGCTCTTTTGGTTGCTAAGAGAGGGGTGTCGAACACTGGATGCATGTTCATGCATGCACAAAATCCCAAGGAGAATGGAGGAGAAGGGATTGTTGTATGGTCCCCCCCTCAGTGTTGTGTGTGTAGGGGGATAATTTCTCACTTTTTCTCCCTCTCTCTCCTATGAGCACATGTGCCCTATGGCAAAAATATTAAAAAGAAGAGCAGTGTACTACCACTGTACCATCATTGCCTTGGATTAATATTTTCAACAACCTGCTAATGGCATTGGTTAAAATGAGGTGTTTTCTGCTTCTAGTTGTGTAACACATAGTTATTCCTTTTTTTTCCTGTCATTTATTCTTCTTTCAAGTTTTAAAGGTTTTTGCCATAGGGTACATGTACTTGCCAGAGAAAGAAACAGAGAAGGAAAGTCAGAAATTATCTTCTGGGGGCGGTATCCATACCACAATCCCTTCTCTAATCTCCTCCTGGAATTTTGGCACACATGCACATGCACCCGGTGTCAATTTGAAACCACCAAATCTGACTTGAACGATGGCTGACCATATGGGAATCCAGAGCCTGAACCACTATGCCACCTGCTGGCCTTGATGTTATTTATTCTTATAGTCTCTAGCTTTTGATTAGTATATTTAGACCATTTATACTTACAGTAATTGTGGATATGTTAGCATTTAAGTATGCTATTGCTACTTCCTTATTTATTTCCTCTTTGATCAATTTAGTTGTTTTTCCATTGTTCTTAATGAAGAGTGGTCAGAAAGTTTATGGAATATGCGTATTATTTTTTAAAATGTGTGGATTTCAATGGGGGGGAGGTACCAAAATGAACCCATAATTTAATCCTATTTTTCCACAAACCTTTTGAAATGTTCAGCTTTTTTTGCCAACCTGTGGTTTACATGAATACTTAAAGACTTCATCTTGATTTACTTCTATCTGACTTGTAATAGTCTACCTGTATCAACATTTACTAATTTGACTGAGTGTAAAAGCTTCACTTCTATTTGGGTCCTTTACCCTCCCCAGGTTTTATTACTAAAGTTTATTTATTTTTTTAATTTCATGAAGGAAAAGGGAGAGAGAGAGGTGGAAAAGCCCATGAGAAGTTCTTGCCATGAAGTACCTCTCCCTCCAGTTCTCTGGCCAGCTAGGGACACTAGTGCACCCACAGTCATGTCTGATATGTGTAGGCTGAATCAGGATCCAAACCTCACACCTCCCCATATGGCTTCAGCATTAGGCAACAGTTTTCTATGGATTACACCATTGCCAATTTCTTGTTCATCTTTCAAGATGATTTGAACTGTGGCACCATCTGTATTAATATAAGTAGTGCCACACAGGATAATTCATATCAGGTGATGGGGGAATCTTGGTGTGAAAGTTTAGCTATTCAGTTTTGCTGCATAAAAACCTCTGATTGGCAAGAATTCTGTTTTCTTTCTTTGCCTTTCATAGCTGTTGGTCCATCGTAAACATCTTATACCCCATACAGATCTATTTCCAAAGAACCCAAACTCTGACAAAAATTCTTATAAATATACCCAAGCGATTTGCATTTTAGGAAGTTGGAACGTCAGGAAATTAGACAACACATGATTCCAGTTATTCATGAGAGGAACCAGACACCAATGGTGAGTTCTGAGGGCTCATGAATCCAACCAGATTGTAAAGCCTGAACATAAGACTGTAGTCCCCCAGGTAGAAAGATTCTAATGAGTTTGATTTATCCTTTGATGATGAGAAAGTTGGCAGGATATGAATAGACAAAAAAATAGTTTTAAAAATAAGAGAGCATTCAGACATATAGTATGGTTAACTATGGGGTCTCTGGCAAGGAAAACAAAATAAAGTGAAATAAATACAAAAGTAAGTAAACCATAACTGATTCTTCACTTGACTGAGGAGTCTCCCTGCAGTGATCAGGTCTGTTTTTAGCTGAGAACAGTTG
>NW_006159546.1:3954232-3957411 GCF_000334495.1 Tupaia belangeri chinensis | reverse complement strand
AAGAAAAATAAACATCTTCTAAAAGTCTGTTTGAAAATGACATTTGAGGAAATGTTAATAAGCATTTGTTGACATATAAAAAGGGAAGAGATAGGCTGCAATCTCAATAAACATATTGTTGAAGAAGTATTTTGGATAAAAAAGAAGAAAAAGGCACTTAAATGTAAAATAAATGTGAGAAAGAAAGATGAAATAGACTTTGACATTTGTTTGGATATAAATGCAAAAGGAGATAAGGCATCATATATTGGGATTATAAAACAAAGATAAGAAATTTAATGATGAGGGTAGTCATAAAATAGGGAAATGGATAAAATCAATCTTGTAAAAATTTAAAGAATACCTGTTTTTAAACTCATGCCCTCCAAAATAGACAGCACACATTTCTAAATGTACTAAGAGCTCAACAAATAAGCACATATGTATTTAAAGAACAGACATAATCCAAGGAGAGAGATCTCACTGGAGACTTAATGGGTGGTTATTATTAATATATCTTGTATTAGCAGTTCAGTCTAGAAAACAATAGAGGGAATTATTCATATAATTATAGAGTTAATACTTTGTCTTCTCTTATTTTTCCTCATATTGTTTTTCTTCTTCATCTTCTCTTTTTTATTCTCCATCTTCTACTATTTTTGAGAAGAAAATAAAATAAAGGAGGCCAGAACTGGGCAAGACCTACACATTCCTTCATTGATATAGAAAGAAACTCTTTCTGAGGGAATGATAAACTGAGAAGGAGGTAAAAGGGACAGAGAAGGGATCCACTTGAAAAGCTTCTTCACAGTATCTACTTGCAAAATGTTTATGTTACACAGTTGAAGAAAAATGATAAAAATTTTGTGTTTAATAATAAAGTTTAGGGGCCAGCAGGTGGTATGGTGGTTAAGGCGCTGAACTTCCACATGGTTGACCAGGATTCGAGCCCCAGACCTTGCGGCTTGCTTCTTCACTTTCCTTCTCTCTCTCTCTCTGATGAATTAAATAATAATAATGGTGATGATGATAAATAAAATTAAATAATTTGCCATTTAAATAATCCTATTAACCACAAAGAAAATTTTCCCTGAAATGGTTGTGGGAGGGGGGAACCCACTAGTCCAATGTTATATTTGAGAAGAACCCAGAGAATAAATGGGATCTACCAATAATAAGTCTAAGTTTTTTGAAGTTATACATCAAAGTAAGCAACTATATTAAAAATTCTGTTTGGGGCCAGCTCATGGCATGGTGATTAAGGAGACTGAATCCCACATGGCTGACTCTGCAGTTCAAGTTTGGGAACCTGGCAGCTTGTCTCTCCAGGTAGGAGAAGAGAATGGAGGAGAAAGGACTGTGGCATGGCCATCTTTTTTGGAGGATGATTTCTCACTCCCCATGCCCCTGTCTCTCTCTCTCTGGTGAGTGCACACACCATCTAGCAAATATGTATTTGTTTAATTCTTGTTTACCTTCATACTCTGACAAATATGTGTCAGTTACAATTTCAAAACCTGGAACAAGTTCAGACAGACTTCCACACAGAAATGATGATACGAGGATAGCTAACTCCACCCCCGGCCTAGATTCCACCTCACTTCTCAGACTGTTCCTCATTTCTGCACATAGATATGTTAGCCTACATGTCCAAGCTTCAGCTGCAACCCTGGAGATAAAACCATACCCTGGCCATTCTTGCGAGCATGGAGCTACCAGCTGCATGGTGTACCCTGGGAGAATGGAGCTGGGGTGGATGCCCAGTGGATTACTGGAAGGTGGTTTATAGCTGTTTAGACATTAGTTGCAAGACTCAATGATCTTTAGAACAAGAAAGACGGGGACATATAAGGTCTGCGTGGGCAGAGTGTCTTGGTTCTGTGGCCTGCTACGTGGAGAACAGAGGCATGATGAGAATGGGGCCATATATGAGCAAGACCTATGTTGGAGTTCCACTCTGTTTTCCTTCAATCAGAATTTAGTCAGTGAGCAGTATCTCTGCATCTCTCTGTCTCTCACTTTAGTCTATATTCAAGAGCTTTGACTCAAACTAGAACATGAAGTAGTTTATACAATCTGCAGATGGCGTGGTGGCTAAGGCACTGTATACTCCCATATAGCTGACCAGGGTTCAAGTCCTGGACTTGGTGGCTTGCTTTCTCACTTTCTCTCTCTCCCTCCCTCTCTCTCTCTGTCTCTTTCTGTTCAAATTACATAAAATGAGTGAATAGATAAAATTAAATAAATAATTATTTAAAAAAAAAAAAGATTAAATAAATAATTTTTTTTAAAAAAAAAGAATATAAGTTGTTTAATAAGTAAATTTGTGCCCAGCCCCTTTGGCAGAATTTTGACTTTTGGACCAACTTAGCCCCTGATCCCAGTGGGACTTGCATAGATCTATTGAGAAAGTTCTCCAAACCATCTGGAGTGTTACGGTGACATTTACTTTCCTCTAATTTGTTCGCAGTGTGCCACTCAACTTTCTCTGTTCTCGAAGGACATCCCTGAGTTTTAAATTGGCTGTTTTCTTTATTCATTATCAAAGACTAACATTAAGACAACACAGAAAATAATGTTGCATTTCAAAGCAACAGCTGTGCTGCCTTCAACAGTGCTTTATTAAAAGTCTCTAAGTTGTGTACCACATTGAGTTTTTAACTTTTCCGAGAATGACACCAATTTGTATCCACTTCCCCAGATTTTTAATGAGCAGTTTTTCCCCCTGATGTCTGTGTCAGAGGGTGGAGAGGTATGGTTTTTGGTTTCTGGCTGTTTTAATTAAGAAGATGATCATTATTTTGTGTACTCTAACATCTCTAATAAATCCGATTAGGGGAAATTCTGACACAGAAAGTGACTTCATTGACATTGATTTTGAAAAGGCATTGATAATTACTCCGGATTGATAAACCTCATCTATTTCACCAACAGATGCTTTCCCACTGAAAGGCCCACACCATCATTTATCTTCATTTTTTTTCCTCCTGTATTTTCCACCCATCATCCTGTACATTCTGGAGTGTGTGGGATAAATAATCTCCTCCAGCACAAAAGGAAGTGTAGCAGACTCAAGTCGGAATCAAGCCATCAAAGCCCTCAACTGCATGGTACTGAGGAGCTACACAAACCATCGTTCTAAATCTATCAACACTTTCATGCTGTTTCCTCAATAGGAATAATTGGATGATTTATATTTC
>NW_006159546.1:3949029-3954201 GCF_000334495.1 Tupaia belangeri chinensis | reverse complement strand
ACTTTTCAACATGATTGTCAGTACAGAAAACAAATTAGTTTTAATAAGAACTTTCACATGAGCACACAGAAATGGAATGACAGGAAAAGTAAGTGGGAGTTTTCAATAAGTGCATTGATGAAGCATCCCCCAAAGAACATTCAAATAATTAAGCAATAAAGAGAACCCCACAGATTACTTTTACCTTTTTTCAAAACATCTAAAGAACTTATCACCGAAAGTCATAGTGTCTTTGAAATAATTAGTTCCTTACTTTGTCAATGGCTCTGAAATGTTATACTGAAGGCAATGAAAACTAGTCATACTTTAAGGTGACTAAATACAGACCCCACCGTTCCATCTGAAATTTTAGTTTCTTTGTGAAACAAGGCTGAAATTATGCTTTTTGAATACATGTAATTTTCATTGCTTTTGCAGATTTTATCCTAGAACATATTTTTAAAAGAATATCAATGCATAATATTTATAACTCTAATTACCATTTCATTTGGGGGGCAGTTGATGGAATTATATAATTTTGGAAATGAGCAACTTTATTATTTTACCCAGTTTGTAGATGCTGCCAGAAAGAACCTGCCGAATAGAATGTAATATTATTTCTTAAATGAACACGTTGTCATGAGGCCAATAGTTAAGGTCGTGTATAGAGAACTTGTTCTATAACATAGAATGAGGAGTTAAAGTGAAGCTAAATATGTGTTGCTGGTAAGTTGGTTTGAGTCAAATCATAGAGCCCTTTGAAAACAGGAGAAAGAAAAAGGGCTGTCTCTTATTGATAATATTACTAAACAATGAAAAATATTCTAAAGGTTTTTCTCCTCAATACTGGTATAGCAAGGTTGTCATAATAAAATTAAATCATTGAGGAGTCTGTGCAGTAAGCTTTATTTTCTAGAATCATTAAATATAAACAGTTAATATATTACTGTTTTGGGACCAGCAGATGGCATATTGGTTACATTGCTAGGCTCCCACATAGTTGATCGTAGTTCAAGTCCCAGACCCTGCAGCTTAAAATTCATGCCAGACACATGTGAGTACGTGTCCAAGATCCCGAGGGAAGCATGGAGGAGAAGGGATTGCAGCATTACCCCTGGGAGAGTGATAGCTCACTTTCTGTCTCTCTGTCTTTCTAGTGAGCACATGCACCCTATAACAAAAATCTCTCAAAAAACAATATGTGTGTATACTTGCATCTCTGGTGAGTGCATGTGCCCTCTTGCAAACTGAAGGTTAATGATAATGATAAATAAATAAATAATATTTTAAAAATAATTTTATTTACTTATTTTAATTTGACCAGAGAGGAACACACAGCAAGAGACAGAGACAGAGACAGAGAGAGAGAAAGTGAGAAAGCAAGCCGCCAGGTCCAGGATTTGATTGGCAGTCCGCCATGTGGGAGTCCAGCACCCTTAACCACCATGCCACCTGCCAGCCCCAATAATAATTCTTTTAAAAACCCTGATAGAACAGTTGGTTCTGTGTTGAAGATGTGTGGTGATTTTTCAGTGTCATTACATACCATATAGCTATACATATATATATGGAAATAATTTGCCAAAATGACATTTTGTGCATTTATCTTAAAGAATTTATGAGTGATTGCATGAAGACAGTATTTTCTTATTGTGATATTTATATATTTAGGATAAGATATTTGGTTTTTCAGATATAAGCAGAAGCTAGCCAAAAAACTTTTATTATTACTTTCAGTTTAAATTCAGCAGTATAAAAAGAAAGAAAGAAAAAGACTATTATATTTATTATAGAAAGCTTTACTCCTTTGAAAATAAAACTACAAACTCACTAACAGTCCTAGTCTCCCATTTGGACAGACAGTGCAGTAGTATAGCTCTAGCTGCACCTGCTAACTTTTTGCCCATTTCTGTGACCTACATGAGCTTGAGAGTCTTGTCACACACAGGATGTGGAGAGAATTAAAATTATTTCTGGAGATAGAATAAGAGTTGGCTTACCTACCTGTAGGATCCCTTTAAAAAGCCCACATTTACTTATTTGTTTGTTTTTCCAGAAAGAGGGAGGGAGGAGGAGAGAGACAGAGAGAAAGACAGGCAGGCAGGCAGAGATAGAGGCACACCCAATAGTGACTTCATGCTGTGATCCACCACTAGACTCAGCCAGTCCTGGATCAGGGGCATGCATGTGTATGCTGACCTGTTCAGGGAATTCCCCAGCTGTGAACCTGCAACTCCACATGAGGGTGAGTTTCAGAGCATCACATTGGTGCTGTGTCACTGCTTGACATCAGAAACCAACATTTGTTAACTAAATTTTCATTGACCTTATTAATTATTCCATCACATATAAGTATTTTATCACAACTCTCACAAAATAAATGTAGTATAAAAACAAGCAAAAGGAAAAAAAATGATATTGTTGTGAAATGATTTAACCCAAGCAAATAAATACACTCACAAGTAAGAACAAAAGAAAATTAATGGAGATAATAATTAAAAGCAAAGATCTAAAAGGGTGGTCCTTCTAAGCCAAAGTTTAGATTTTTCCTTCTTTATAAACTAGAAGAAAGTTATAAGGGCTAAGATATTAGAAGAAAATGAGACCTTTGTGTTGATGCTATGACATTAAGAAACAGTAATTAGGTAAAATATTTTAAGTACAGCCCAGCTGGGCCAAAATTTTCTCATCAAATTAGAAAATGCTAGTGAAATTTGGAAAAGCTTAAGGTGTAATATGATCAAGTTATACACTACTAGACAGAAATAAGATTTGAAAGAGAATTCAGAGCTCAAGCAAATATACAAAGACCTCCAAATATGTCTTTGTGGATACTGAATGTTTGTTGTATAAATTCACTAAGAAGCTATAACACACTAAGAGTGAGAAATAGAGAATGTAATCAGGCAATAGAGTT
Organism: Tupaia belangeri chinensis; assembly: GCF_000334495.1. NCBI lineage: Eukaryota > Metazoa > Chordata > Mammalia > Scandentia > Tupaiidae > Tupaia > Tupaia belangeri. The sequence goes on along the minus strand of NW_006159546.1, from coordinate 3,951,305 downwards.
TTGAAAGTCAAGAAGATTATGGGTGGAATTTGGAATTCTGAACAGTATAAAAGTTACAGGTTAGGCTGAATTATGACAAAGACACTGCAGAAAATTAAGGTCTTGAATTATATAAATTGTCTAATTTTTAAATATAAATTCACAGACTTGCACTCTCTCTCTCATTTGGACCACGGATGCCAGATAATAATAACAATAAAGAGATGATAAAGTGACCGGTCTGTGAATGTCAAAGTTTCTGGAAGTATAGGCAACTTGGATGGTGATTGAACAATCAAGAGTGGTATTGGTTAGAAATGAGAGGAACTGGTAAGACAACCCTGAACCATGAACCAGCTGCTGGGATTGAATGAGCCCATACATTTATCCTAATTCTACTCTATCATCCCTAGGGCCTCCTTGGTGAAATGGAACCAGTATTATCGCTGACTTGGATTTTATGATTTAAAAACCTTTAATATTAATAAAATGCATGGAAGGGCTAGCAGATGCCATAGCAGTTACGTCTCTGGACTCCCCCATAGCTGACTATGTTTCCTGTCCTGGGCCTGGTGGCTTGAAACTCACACTGGATTCATATACATGTGTGCCCAAGTTCCCAGGAGGAGACGGGATTGTGGTGTGGCCAGCCCCTGTGGTGGGGGGTAATTTCTTAGTTTCTCTCTCAGTGTCTCTGTCTCTCTGTCTCTCTCTGAGATAATAAAATAAATAAATAAAATGTGAGGAAAACTTGTGATTATTAGAATATTAACAAGTTAGGCTTAAATTTATAGCATGGTTGATGAAGGTTTTAGGAGATTCCTAAAACATCTTTTGGGTATTGGGAAGACAACTTCTTCGGGAAACAGTTGTGCGAGGTATCCTTCAGGGAGTACTTGATGAGGGATTGAGTGGACAAGAATTTTGACAATTAAGATAGTTTACTGTGCAATCTCCATTTTTAAACAACTGAATATCATTAATAATGACTTTTTGAGTGGCCATTTACTTTAGAAGCTATGTAGGCATGCTCTATATTTTTTCTTCAGTTTTCATAATACAGAAGGTCAGATATGACTATTCATTATGTCCAGTCAAGATGTAATTATAAGGTACATAAATGAATTTAAAGAAAAATGAGAACAGTTCTGAGAGAATTAAACAAAAAATGCCTATATGTGATAAGTGACCGGATCATCAATAACACAAAAAACAAAATTCATCCTGATCCCACAATGTAAATGTAATGCCTCATTTCTCAGGAATTTTCCTGAGGTCCCAATAATGTCCAGTATTTTTCCCCTCATCCATTCACTGTACATAAATTTAATAATGCACTTAATTTCTACTTTCACATTTAAACTTTTGCATTTTATATAGCCTGTTTCTATTTTGCCTGTGGATATCATTATGCCCTTAGGGACACAACCTCTGTCCTACTGAGATGAAGATAACTACTGATAAAATGACCATGCTACCTACTCCTAACTTGGGTTATTTCTGGGTTACCTTTATTGGAGTTCTGGAATTCTGTAGCTATTTTATTCTATAGTTATTTAGTTTAGCACACCTGACATATGCATGCCCATGATCTGGGGCTGACTGAGATTGGGGATGGGAGGTAGTTCCAACACTTTCTTGGGGTTCTCTCTCTCTCTCTCTTTTGTTCATGGAAGAAATAAATGAATAATTTTTAAATGCAAAAATCACCATATCATAGGGACTTAACTCTAGGAAGCTAAAACTAACAACAGAAAGTGAGTAAATCTTATGAATAAATCAATGAATTGAGATGGTCATCTCTGTCCTTTTGAAGAACCTGAAATTTGCAATGGAAGAGAAAGCTTTAAAACATTTAAAACTGTTTTAGACAATTATTAATCAGTTATAGAGACCTGGAAAAATGACATATTGGGGTATAAAAAAATAAAAGGTAACTTTAGACCATTATGTTTTGTGAGCCCCATGTATTTATCAAAAAGATGATGTAAAGAAAGAACTACAATTTGTCAGTATTCTGTAGGTAGTTGTAACTAATGTTTTGAACACAATATTTTTGTGTTGACTGTCACTGTGGCTACTTGGTTTTGCCATATGGTCACCTCTAATTTCTTGACAAAGGCCATAAAAGAACCATGCGAGTTTGCTGACTTAATCATCAGATAGATGACTCTCACTTTGTTCTTCCACAAATTGGCCAAGGTGAGTTATTATTACCCCTTGCAAGAGACACTTAACCTTGTGTATTATATGGGCTGCTTTCATTAGGAGAAGTTTCAGCCCTGTGTGAGCTGTGG